>NW_017674968.1:52715-79620 GCF_001879085.1 Nicotiana attenuata
CCCCCCCCCCCCCCCCAAAAAAAAAGTACTTTTAAAAAAAATTTAAGTTGTTTGGCCAAGACGTAGAAATACTTTGGCGAGCAGCAGAAGCAATTTTTCTGCTTTTGGGAAGAAGCAGAAGTAGAATATCCTCACAATTTATATTTTTCAAATTATCCCTTACTGATTTAAGTTTTTTTTTTCCATTTTTACCATTCTTTTAAATTTAATACGTGAATCATATTGTAACTTTCCAAATTCTTTATTGACTTTTCTTGGTTTTATTTTCTTAGGGAAATGACTAGCTATGTCCATTTATAGGTAGCTCATTACAAAAATTGGTCAATTGATAAAATATTACTAATATTAGCCAAATTAGCCAATTAGCTATTTGTAGCAAAAAAATACCAAATTTTTGCTTTGTTTTGAGTGGGTATTATTAGAATAGATTGGGCACAACTTAAGGAGTTTAAATCTCAGTTTTGGGATGATTTGGTGAAGTTTTGAGGTGGTTTTGAATTGAAAATTCGGTAAAAACTGAACATGAAAAAAATGATATGTGTATCACACTGTGTATCATTTGTGTATCACATATGTATCATATTTGTATCTATTGTGTATCACATGTATATCCATGTATACCTGTGTGTGAGATACATGCATGATACATGTTTGATACATGTGTCGCAGAAGACTTTTTTGAACTCGATTTAATTACAAATTTTGGTACAAAACCAGTCCAAATCACATCCAATCTTCCTCAAATTTTGTATATTGACTTATCTATATATTTTCAATGAATTTCAACTATACACATTGAAAAAGTTCCTTTTTTTTTAGATTTTTGGAATATTGTATATATTTTGTTGTATTTCATCACTTTATTTGCTACCTCATCCATAAAATTTCCTTTCCGTCTTGTATCTAGTGTTGCTAATCACGCTTAAGAATATGGAAGGTGATTTTTGCATGTGATTCTTTGAGAGAAAGAACCATATTATTTGGTTTTTCAATTTTTGTTGGCTAGTTTTGGTAAGTCTATGATTAATGGCTAGAGGTTGGTAAGTTGAGATTTATTTAGGGCATTTGTGTAAGTTTTCCTTTTTTCTTTGTGTAATGTCTTGTAACTTTTCAAACTATCTTCTTCTTTTTCCATTCTAAAGCAAATTATCTACATCCTTCTTTGGATTATCAATCATCTTCTTGCAAATAATCATTTATAAATTTTTCTCTTATAGGCTATTAATTTCCGAATCTTTAAAACAATTATCAAATATAATTTGTGAAAATTACCTATAAAATAGGTAATAAATTTATAATCGCATCGCATAATCTATATATTATTAAAAGAAGGAGAAAAAAGCCTCCACATTAAGCCAAGTGGCAGCTCATAATAGGCCACTTGGCAATTTAGGACAAACTTAGTTAGGTTAGGTAATAATTAGTTTATTTCTGAATTTAAATTTTAAAAAAGAATTAAATTATGCATTATGTGTTGTTAATATTAGTTACTCTTTTCGAATTTGAATTTAAAACATACTTAACTATTTTTTTTACGAAAACAATAATTTTTTATATATTTAAAATTATTTCTGTTTTACACTCAATACCATCTTTCAAGTTTGACATTCAAGATCATCTTATTACAACTACCATAGCTATACAAAATTTTATCCGACAACATTCTTCTACCGATAAGAAATTCAACTATTATGCTAATGAATACATTACTGCAGAGATTGAGGAAGGAGATGACTCTTCTGGCATTCCTTTAGAAATGCAAGGCAAGTCTTCTATTAATATGAAGGCATTGTGTGATAGAATTAGAGATGAAATTATTGAGAAATATTATCATGTGTGAGTGAATTTAATTATTATTTCATGGTGGATTACTAATATATAGTAATTTGTGGAATAGACTTTTAACTCATGCTGAGTGGTGTATTTTGATTATTTAAATAATCATGTAAGTAATAAGTAATTATATTAGATTATATTATATGCTTTGGTATAACTATATATGTTATATTGATTTAAATCTTTAATATGTATGTTTACTTTATGTTTTATATTAAATAAAATAAAAATAATAAAAGTCTGTTACGGCAAATATTTAAGTTTATTTTTTCTTTAAAATAATTATAAGACCTTAGTACTGTTCTTTTTGATAATTTGACAATCAAAAATACTTTTTAGAAAGATTTTCAAACACAATTTATTCAGCAAATGTCAAAAGAAGTACTTCGGGGAAAAAGTACTTTTTAGAAAAAAGTACTTAGAATAAGCGGTTTTTGGGCCAAATGGGCTCTAAATCTATGAAGTAACAACCAAACTCTCCGCTATCAGCGGCGTGGAGAGGAATCCACGTCAGAGGGCCCCAACATAGGATCCGAAATCTGGGCCGGAAAGTACAGTTACTTCCAGTACCAAGGCACCACGTGAGAATTACGACACACTCACGAGGGGATCGGGCCCCCACAAGAGAGTCCAAAAGTTTTGGCGGGTCATTCACAACAAATTCAAATTAGTAATCCCTACCAAATCCCTAACTTTTTCTCCAATCAGTCAATTCATTCTCATTTCCCTCCTTTTCCCCATTTGCTAGGGTTAATGCTTCTCTCTTTGCTTCATTTCAGGTTCCTAATTTCTAACTCTCCTTTTATTTTTCTGTTTGATTTTGTCTGTGTGCATGTTTCTGTGTATGTGTGTGTGCTTTGTAAAAATATACGTACATATTGTACTTGTCCTGGAGATTCATTATTTTTTTCTATTTTGTTTCTGATGTTTTCTTTTAGGTGCGAGCACTGCTTTTTGCCAGAATTCTGGGATTTAGCTGTGGATTTTTGCTTGTTTTTCTGTAGGTAGGGATAACATTCAAGCTGTTTTTGAAGGTTGTCCGCATCAAGTCAATTATCAGAAGAATATTTGCCTAGCTTCTGTAAGAATTTTTCAGTCACTTCTTCGAGAATTTGTGCCTAGCTTCTGGAAGTATGAACATATTCCTGTTTTGATAAGTTATTTCCTTTTGTCCTTTTTGACTTTTTCAGGTTAACATGGAAAGAAATCTTGGTTAGATTTACTCTTAAATTTGAGTGAAGTGGAAAACTTGAAGGTAGAGGAGATCCCTAATTGCCTGGCAAGTAGAGAAAACAGAAAGAGAGTAGTATGGGGAAAGTGTCTCCTAAAGATGGCCAATGCAAACTTCCAAAACAGAAGAGGCGGTCGAAGAGTACAAAGAGCATGTATCTGAGACCAGGTGCTCTGGCACAGCTTCGGTACACCAAGGTTTCTGCTGCTAAATGTTGTACTGATCTTTGGAAGAAAAGAGTGGTGGTAAGGAATGCAGATAATGCTAATGAGGAAGTTGTACTTCCAAATAATGTTAATGATGAGAGTTCCATGGTTCTATCTCCTGTGAGATATTGTTTGGGTGCTGCGACTTCACCCATGGATTTAGCCAAGCAGAATACTTTGCAGATGACACCAAAGACACCCGAAGCTGTAGAAGGCATATCGGAGTCAAGGCTTGAGTCACTTCCATTGGATTTGCTGGTATAGAATGTTCTCTTCCTTTTTATTGCAGCCAATAGTCCAACTCAGACTTTGTTTCTTATATCCTTGTAAATGTCAATTTGCCTGACTTGCATTCTCTTAAGGTAGATGTTGAGTCTTATTTCACTTGATGTAGAGAATATGAAAAATTATTGGCAATGGAAACACGAGAGGAAGGTTAAATTGTACTATTTTTAGATTTATAGGTCAATCTAAGTGATTCAGTTGACTCAATTTGAATTAGCATGACTTATTCAGTATCTGCACAGAAAGACTAGCGTTTATGGGTTTGCACAAGTTTAACAGTAAGCAATAAAACGGAAATAGTAACATTGACATGTGATATTTATATAATGGTTCAGCAAATCTATGTCCAGTCCCCTTGAGATACTTGGAGTTTTATTTGAGTTCCTTTAGTCGTCAGTTTGATACAATTTCCAGTGATGTTCACACACTCACTACGAACATTCTCTCTTAGCATGATTGATTTGTCATCAGTTCTTCACAGTTTGAAGCTAGTCGTGAATGTTACTATCTCTCCAAGTAGATCTTTGGGTTTCTTTTCCCTGTCTCTCTCCTCCTAGCTTCCTTGTTAGCATCACCCAGTACCTGGTTACTTACTGGAATATTAACATTGTAGAAAAGTTGAATTCAAAAGCAAGGCAAATAATTGCAAGATAAATAGGCTAAAGGACTAACTGATAAGCTGATAGCTGTTTGGAGAATCGCATGACCTATATTACAAAGACTAGGTGATACAGTGTAATATGACAATTGGTGTGTTTAGTTATTGTTTATATGTGTTTTTTGAAATAGAGATAGTATGATATCTAGCATTGGAGAAGAATGATCCAAACTAACCCTTCTGTCACCTAGACCTAGGCGTCCAATTCCTGCTGTTTGCTCCGCATGAGTTAAGTCCCCTTTGGGTATTTAGAAAACTTAGTAGTTTAAAAAACTATTTCTGTTTGTAGTCTTATAATTATCTGGCTGAATAGTTGATAGTTTTATTGTATTCTGCTTAAGGTTAAAATACTTTGCCACCTGCAACATGACCAACTTTATTCAGTTTTTCACGTCTCTCAGAAGATCAGGAAGGCAGTGAGTCATTCTCTCTCTCTCTACACACACACACACCCCTCTCTTTTAAAATTTAAGCCACATAAGAATCTGTAATGTCTAATTGCTAGTGTAAATGGGACAGGTAATTCTGGCAAGACAATTCCATTTCAATTATACTACTCCAGATAGAATGCGGCATGATAGGTTAGGAGCCATGACTCCTCTCCCCGTTGATCATTGGCCATTTGCAAGGTATACTATGATCTTGTGACAAAAGATGATTAAGGGATTTATGTGTTGAATTGTCTAATAGCTGTTACTTTGCAGCAAGGGGGATGGGAAAAGTTCATGGGTTCACAGTCCTCATACTCCTCAGGCTCCTAAGCATGGCCCCAGGCCCCCATCTCGTCTCAAGTTTACAGAGATGGAGCAAATTGCAGCTGTTCTTTTCCCTGAATCTGCATTTCCTTCAAGGTGTTTGGTGCCATCTGTTATACCAAAACCCCTTTGCAAGTCCTTGGGTTCTAATAGAGTTCTATTCTACGAGGATGAGCTATGCCAGGCTGTTTCTCAGAATAAACTTCTTTAGTTCATGCTGTAGTTTCTCATCTCCTAATATGTGTACAGTAGGAATCTTTTGTAGTAATACAGTCATGGTGGAGTTTTGTAATATTTTCAGGGCACTAGTGGAAGTTGAAGATGCCACTGGGTTATAATGTGAAGGTTGTAATGCAAAAATACTATTCTGGTCTTGTGTATAGAGTCCTGTATGATTTCCTTATATTAGGTTTTGGAGTGGCAATTGCTTGTTGCTTTATCTGTAACAATGAAGTGAAAGAAATAAATGCAATGTTTTAGAGGAGTTCATTGAGTGTGACCTTGCGAGGGTGATAGTGATACTTTTTACACTTTCAAGCGTTATTGCAAAATTCTTACGCTCTAAAACAGTAATGTATTCGCCGTTTCACAGTTGCTCTGGAAATACTTGTAACCCAAATTTAAATCTACAACAAGAAGCGCTGGCATCCATACTGTGTAAACTGATAGCATTCCCTAAATAGTGGTGCACCTATTATATTTCGTATTTACGGTTCTAATTCCTATAACCAAAGCCAACTTGCTCCGTTCGGGAGCTTTGACAAACTCATAAAAGAGTTCATTTTTAAGAGGCAAAATAGAAAGCAATAATTACGAGAAAAAAAAAAAGAAGAAAAAAGGTTGGAAGAGAGGAGATTTAGTGCTAAATATGCACAATTCTAGTTACCGTACCGATCAGTTTTGGCCAATCTTTTTAATTCAACCCCCATAGGAGAAAAACCTCTAAACTACTGGGCATTAGCAGCCTATTATATCTTCTTGCTAGTCTACTAGAAACATATCAAATTATTTTTTTGTTTATTTTCATCTTGAGCTGTCAATTTATTACAGTTTCCCATTTCTAATATCTTAGTAGTTTGAAAATTGAATCTTGATTTTTCATTTAAATGAGGTGGAAATTTACTTCAGATTCTTGATTTGGCCTTTTCTTTATAGATGTATGCAGGTCATGCTAGTTATTTTGATTGGAATGCTAACTTTATTAACATGGCATTTTACCAGAGTTTACACAACAAGGTCACTTAACACACTAGCATTTTGGTCTTCGCTATGAACTTCTGCAGAGACCAATATTACGAATGTGGAACATTTTAAATTCTACTGTTGAAATAACCACTGCTCAGGTCAAGCTACCAGAGTATGTAATCAGAAAGTATAGCAAGCCTGTTGATCAAGCTCAACAAGTTGAGGTTATTTCTTTCTCCTCCTGCTTTCATACTTTTTGGAAGCAGTGTTCAAGCTTCTAATTATCTAATTTTATTAATTTGATGTTTGCCCCTCAGCAGCTGTACAAATCCATGAAGGATGTAACGGGGGCTCTGTTTGCAAGTCGGAAAGCTCTTAATTCTTTAACCATCTACTATAGAAATGGTTTTGTTCAGGCTTTTCACAGAGATCACAGGAGCAACAATACATTCTACATATATTCTGATCTGCCAATTATCCTAACAAATCAGATTTTGTCCAGTAAGTGTTTGAAGGAGACATCGCTCATCTTGAATAATGTCAATAAATACACTTCAAAAGAGATCAAATATTCTCCTTAATTTTGATCATACGGCGAAAAACACAAAATGCTAAACCTGAAAGCCTTGTTTCAAGAAATTACCTGGAACAGTAGATTTTGCTAGCCTGGTTATATGAAATACAAATGAGTATTTGAGATACTTCCCCTGTCTCTGTTAATCTTCCCATGCAATTACATATAGCATAAAGGAAAAGGTTTAGAACAAAAGGGGGGAGGGGGGGGGGGGGATGAGGATGGTGGGGGGATCTTTCTGTGGACTATGGAATCACAGGAAGAGGTTTAGCACCATTATACTTCTGCTCAAGAGTTTATAACTTTGGTCATCACAACAATTTAGTCTTTTTTATTTTATTCTTTAAGACAAATTCATTTTGAGAAATTCAAACATTCAACACCACCAAAAACTATAAATACATATAACAAGCATTTATCTATGAAGGCCTATTCAGGCTAGAAAACTTGTAGGAAGCATAAGAAAGTGCACCAAGATCCCAGCTGTGATGAATAAGCTCTCCGTTTGTGCCTTCACCAGAAGCACCTAGCGCAACATGTAACGGATAGATGTGCTCGGGCCATGGATGTGCAACTTTTGCATGAGGAGCCTTCATGTCAAAGTTATTAACATCTTGATGCCTACAAAGAGATGGCTACTACATAAGCTGAAAATATAAAGTTAACAGTAGGCTTATTGTAATGCCTATCATCTCACAGACAAGCACAAAAACTTAATTTTAAAAGAGAAAGATGAAATATTGTACACTTCATTTAACGAGATAGATCAAGACTGTTTTCATTATCGCATTTCTGAAGTATTACAAATATGCATAACAAATGGGAGCGTATTAAACATAAAACAAAATATAAGCACAAAAATGAACAAAATTACTCTGGTATAAGCAGAAGAGCACACTTCTTATTTACTTGAGAATTCTTACGCTTTTAATACCAACAAAAAGTGAAAAAGGCAAGAATAACGGAACAAAAGAAAAGGACAGGATGAGCAAGGATACTAGGAAGAATAACTAAAGCATGTTATTAACACAATGGATAAATGTAATCTGATTATTTCCTTTGCACATTCAAAATTGTTGTATAATAAGATATATATATCCCTTCACTTTCGTAATTAGCATTTTAAGTTCTTACACGAGAATTTTGAAAACATTGACTCAATCAGACACATATGAGATTCAAACACAATACTCCCTCTCTTCAACCCAACACAGAACAGTATATAAAAATATACACAGCATTTGAAATATGATAGTTTTGGCTGTGACGCAAGATTTCCTATCATTTCTTTTATTAGACACAATATCTGGAATAAGTATATATTTCTTTGATAACCCTAGAGCAAGTATATATCGAAAGACGACATCATTTTACCTAGCATTTGCATTGAGTTTAATTTGAGTCTCTGGGGCTGATGATGTGGCCAAATAGATGCACACACACAAAATATGCAACTTATGATATCAGATGTTAGTTTGGAGCAATTTCCTGACAGATATTAGCATGTTGACATATAGTGCAAGAACATATCAACCTTGTCGATCAACATTAGATATGTATGTGATTACTTACAGCGCTACAAGTTCAGACTTGAAACAAACAAGCTTTTTAAAAAACTCAGTCCTTGATTCACCAGTTAAGCATGCAAAAGTAAGTGGATTATAAGAATGTACCTTCCACTGAGAAGGGCGTCCTTAAGCCAATTGTCAAACTCTAAAGCCCAAGAAGCAACACTTTTGGATGAACCGAGAGCCCTTAAGTTGTGAGTGGCAGATCCAGAACCAATTATGAGGACACCTTCATCCTTGAGGGAGGCCAATGCTCTTCCCATGTTGTAATGATAAGTACCATCCCTATTGGGCTGGACCGAGAGCTGGCAGACTGGAATGTCTGCTTCCGGGTACATGAGCATGAGAGGGACCCATGCACCATGGTCCAAACCACGTTTTTTGTCTTCGTGCACTGTCGTGAACCCTGATGCCATGAGAACTTCCTTCACCCTTTTAGCCAATTCTGGAGCTCCTGGTGCAGGGTATTTGAGCTGAAGATTTAAAATAGAGTCATTGCAGAAGAGGAATGGTCAGCGCAAGAAGATTTTAAGGAGTTAGGATTTCATGCCTATCATGCAATTAATTTCAAGAAAACAATGAGTTATGATTTCAAGCCTATCAAGCAATTAATTTCAAGAAAACGCCTTATATTGGGTGGTTTGTGTGCCAAAAGAAGTTTTAGTCCAATTTGTCATATTCAACAATTGGATAAGCTCAAACTTTCTGAAATTCTGGAATGAGACTTTGAAATAAATAAGGGGAAAAAAGTTTGAAGTGGAGATTAAAAGGGATGTGATCCCTGATTATGTGCTTCAGAAAAGTCCATACCCAGCTTAATTATTGATGGCATAGTCCATTCACACTTTTATAACATAACAGAGAAACAAATCGATAACTACTTTTATTTCATAATAAACGAAACAAGAATCTGTAAACTCCAAAACTCTCTGTAACTAAAGAAACTTACTTCAACATATACAATATTGTCAATAACCATCCACATCCATTAACCAATTGCGACATAAGGAAGCAACGCTTGAGACAGGCAAATCAACGCGTTGGCTTCGGCTCATGTTTTTTATAGATCAAAAGTAATACTTCATTTATTCACAAACCAAGATGGTTTGACAAAAAAAGTAGAGAAGTAGGAATAAAGGGATCTAAAGATGGCTGACTTGCTATGATCACATTCTCTGATATTTGGACATGTAAAATTTGAAGGAAATGGTATTGAGAGTTTATTCATCCCAACTAAATTTATCTAAGCAGATTAGAAAAGTCAACCTTCATCAATTAGTAGAATTAAACAGCTTCTTATAGTTTGGCTATGAATTCCTTTCCAGATAATCAGCATAAAAAAACAAAGAGAGGAGAATTAAAGCACCTGGTACATGGGTTTAGGGAAGCCGTAGAAGTCATGAATGGTATCATGGCGGCCACGAATAGAATTAACAGTTGGTTCAGAAGTTTCCCAATGAGCAGAAATCATCAATATCGCATTCGGCTTTTGATTTAAAATTCTTTCCCTAAAGCCTTTCAAGAAGTGTCTGGCGGGCAAAGACTCATCTATAGAAAGCGTAGGGGATCCATGTGATATGAAGAACGTCTCCTTCAATTTCAAAGGCAAAGCCATTTTCAATAAGCGAATTTGTCTTCGGACAATGGGCTATTTATTGGGTACCCAGAGTTGTCTTTGTACGCCGGTGCGTGTCCTCACGCGCGTCTCCCCCTCTCTTTTGCTTTTCTTTGCGCGTTCAACGACCCAGTTGTTTTTTTCCCCTCACCTACCGAGTAGTTTTTTTTATTTGCCTAAGTATACTATTAATCCCTCGATTAGTGGGAAATCTTAATTCTGGACCTTCTGATATTTGATGACACTTTCAAGCGTTATTGCAAAACTTAACGCACTAAACCTGGTAAATTTACAAAATAAAATCAAAATCGAGACAGTAATGTATTTGCCGTTATTGCTCTAGAAATACTTATAACACAAATTTAAATTTACAACAAGAAGCGCTGGCATGCACATTAAGTAAACTGAGAGTATTCCCTAAATAGGGGTGCACCTATTATATTTTGGATTTACTGTTCTAATTCCCTATAACCAAAGCCAACTTGCTCCATTCGGGAGCTTTGACAAGAGGGAAAACAAATTTATTTGAGCTCCATTCGGGACCATATCCTGCATCTTTCGATTTTTACCTTGTCCTTTGCTCCATAATTTATTCATTTCTTTATCAAATCATTGTATGGGTCGAAATCTGACCACACGTGGATCAACAATAAAAGGAATGGCTAGGGGTCGACTAAGTCGTGATCGTATTCATAAGACATCATAAAAACAAGTATCTCGACCGCTGCCGGGATCGAACTATCAGAAAGCTTGTATGGCGAAGCATATGTCGTAACACTTAAGGGAACGACCCAACGTACGATCAACAGATTATGGTAATCTGACTAAGAACCGTTGGGTAAAAGGAAATACTTACTATATATATAGGGGGAAGAGAACAAGAAATGGGGTGGTTCTCCTTCACGAGAAAGAGACAGAAGAACTGGAGAAGGCTGCGGGAGAAAAACAAGAGAAATTTCGGATCTTGGCAGCAAATCTTTGTAATCATCTTTCTTGAATCAATAAAGATAGATCCCGCAGCTGTTAATGGCATTCCTTCTTTATTCTTACATTACGGAACAATACATCAAGAATGTAAGCTTGTCATTTATGTTCGATTTCTTTTATAATTCTTAAAAGTTCATGAGCTTGACTATATCTTATTCTCGTATTCAATGTGCTTTGATCAAGAGTTAATTATCCATGGCTAGGATTTATCCTCTATCTTCTTATTAATTGGTTTAACAAAAAGCTTAATACTTTTTGGTCGAACAATTTGGCGCCGTCTGTGGGGATTTTCTAGCCAAAATCTTAGTTCCCTCTAGATCTAAAGCCATCCAGTGTTTCACTTCCCAGTTGTCGTAGCCTCACCCTCTCAGTATAAATACCAACTTGGGAAAGTTGTAGGCAAGCTTTTGGAATAACCAAACTAATCAGGGTCAAATCTCTACATGAAATCAAAATTATGTCTGATATCTATTAGCAATGGGTTTGGCACGTCGTATGAGTACTCAAAGTGGGATTACGGCCACTACGCACTTAGCACGTCCGCATTCCTATTTGTCGTATTAACGTTATATGCCGATCTATACTCCCACCTCCTAGCAAGGGACGATAGCCTACTGTATGATTCTTTGAAATAACTGGCTTATCCTGCTTAATTTTGTACCCGTATGCACAGTGTAATTTATGTACAAAGTATAACACGTTTCCCTTATTGTTTGCGCACGTCGGACGGGATCGGACCGGGACTCGAGCTCGAGATCCCAACGGGCAAGGTAAGTTCAGCCCATAAGAAGCCTAGATGTGACTAACAGCGAAGCTAAACACGGGGCTGCCAAATATGAAACCGCCATTTGAGTACGGGATAAAACGGGTCGCCCTACAGCGCCCTTCCCCCCTCACCGACTTACCAGGTCAAGGTAACAGGCAATTTCGTTTGGGTTTAACTTGTCATTTTTTCTTTTTGGATTGGGATAGGAACACGAGCATTCTCACAGGTGCGCGAACAAGGAACAAACGCCACCGAATGCACCAAGCGAAACCCTCCGCGCCATACTATATTACAAATAACAGAAACGGCTCAGAACAGGACGACATTATTAAGAAACAATCTCCATAACCTGGGACTGAGCAGTAAGCCCATGGAACGTACAGCCTCTCCAACAGAGGCAGAACATAAACTCGAAAATCTCGCACGTATGCTCGCCATGACAATCCTACGCCAATTCAGCCGACTAAATATTACGAATCATGTCCGAACATCGTTTGAATTGATGGAGTCTCAGGGCGCCCAGTAGCCCAAGCAATAAGTTCATCGCCCGTCCGTCAACGGCCTCTCCATGCCGAGCAATGAAGGGACTAGATAAACTGGGACTTCATCGACACATACAAACTATGCAACAACGCATAATATTCTCCAATGAAAGCAAGAATAAATAAACTGGGACTCATCCCGGCGCATGCATAAACGATACAACAACGAGTAATGCTCTCCAATAAAATCAAGGCCGCATGCGACATCCTTATCTCTCCACCGAACCAACCCGTCGTTCGAATTCATAACGGGTCACAATTCGACCTCGCTCGAATACACCCTTACGTCCCCCGGCCATCGCCAAGTGAAAGTAAAATTTGACCTCGTTCGAATTCATAACGGGTTACAATTTGACCTCGCTCGAATTTACACCCTTACGGCCCCGGCCGTTGCCAAGTGAAAGTAAAATTCGACCTCGTCGAACTCATAACGGTTCATAATTCGACTTCGCTCGAATTTGCACCCTTACGGCCCCCGGTTGTCGCCGACTGAGTAAAATTCAACCTCGACGAACTCATAATAGGTCATAATTCGACTTCGCTCGAATTGACGCCCCTACGGCCCCTAGACATCGCCAAGCGGAAGTAATATGCGACTTCGCTCGAATTTACAAGTCAAACTGACTTCGCCCAAGTTGGCAAGTCAGACTTCGAACTCGCTCGAATTTTCAAGTCAAACTGACTTCGCCCAAGTTGGTAAGTCAGACTTCAACCTCGATCGAATTTACAAGTCAAACTGACTTCGCCCAAGTTAGCAAGTCAGACTCTGACCTCGCTTGAATTTATAAGTCAAAACTAACTTCGCCCAAGTTGGAAAGTCTGACTTCGATCTCGCTTGAATCAAGCGAAATAAAACCGCATTCGAATTTTCAAGTAAAAATCTGGGACTCATCACGGGGAAATCTGAAGATCTTTTCCAAAAAAAAGAGAAGAAAAAAGAAAGCCAAAAGATATGTAACCAAAGGCAAAACGACTATTTTATTCAGAAGATGTACATGCGCAACAGCTGCGCCTTACAAAAGGCCAAAAGCGGGCCCCCAAGAAAAAGATGAAAACAAACAACAAAAGAACAAAAAAAAACTAAGTACAAGAGCTGCAAAAAAAATTTCACTCGACATCATCTCCACCGCCGTTCTCCCCAGCATCGTCATCATCAGAAGGAAGCTCATCTTCAATCTCAGCACCCTCACCGGCCTTCGGTGTCGCAGGGTCATAACTGCAAGCAAGATGAGCCTCGTGTGCCTTCGCCCGAGCATCTTCAAAATCGGCCTCAGGAATGCTCCCCGCCTCCCACAAACCCTTGTATATATCTCGTTGGGCCTCAGCATAGACCCATAGCTCATACAGATGGCGGGGAACAGTAGCAGAGGCAGATTCTTGAGGGGGAGCCTGAGCCAACAGTTGCGCCTTCTCGGCCTCAAGAGCCGCAACTCGGTCTCCCATGCTCGAAGCATCCCGATCAAGTTCACCAATCCGCTCTTCAAGCCGCGCCTCCCTTAGTGTGGTCGTCTCCCTCTCAGATTCCTGCTCAGACCTGAGGACGCGGATAGTGTCTTCTAGCACCGCCGCCCTCGCCAAAGCCAAGAATCAAGCCCCCTCGGCTCTCTCCAACTCGGTCATCTTCTTTTCTAGCTCGGCCACCTTCTCCGTCCATTTCGCACTCAGATTGGCGACCCTAATAGCATTATGCTCAAGCTCAGCTCGTAAAGACAGCACCTTCACCTGAAGGTCCTCGCACTCCGCTGCAACCCCTTTGCTAAGGGTGGGCATAAAATCCGAAAAAGCAAATTCCGAACTGAATCGAAATTAATTTGGTATTTTGATTTTGGTTTTTTCGGTATTTCGATTTATTTCGGTACAAAAATTTTGGTATTTTGGTAATTCGGTACGGTATACCGTATTGGGTTTAAGATATGTTGGTATTTCGGTATAATGAAATACCGAAATAGTTTAGTCCAAGCCCAACTTTATTTTTACTTTTTAGCCCAATAACCTTAAGCCCACACCCCAAAAGTCCAAAACTCCTAATTCCCTAATCCCTTACCCTTAGGCTTAGTCATGAGTGACAACCATTCTCTGTATAGTATTGGTCGAGATGAGCGCGTAAAAAGACATAATAGGAAATATTTAATTGTATGATCAAACATGATTTTGTTCATGAGTGACAATCATATAGCGGATTCCAACCTGATATTGTTGTAAGTCTTGTGGTACAATCATTCTTTGCTCCTGACTTGTATTAGTTCTTAAACCAAAAAATGTGCCTGCCTTGAACAAACTAAAAATTCTCCGATAAAGAAAAACATACAGATTACAGTATTTACTATAAATCCTCAAAATAAATAACATAAATTACACAAATAGCGGAAATCATTCATGGAATAAGATACATAAGATAAACAACCCAGTTTAACTATTTGAAGCAAGAATAAACTCGTCGACTAAAGAACACATTGGTTGGATTATTTCACACACTAACGACTATAAATCTCACAACAATTCGTGGAGGCAAATTACAGTCCGACAGTCATTGACTCATCTTCTTCTACTCAAACTCAAAGTGTATTGCCTTTCGTCTCTTCTCTGTACACAACCTGGGAACTTAAGATTGATCTTCGGTGGAATCTCAAACAACATGGATTACATTAGTTAATGGAGTAGGGGAGACAGTGAAGATTTGGTTTAAACCGAAAACGTACCGAACCAAAATAAGAAATACCGAACCGTACCGAAATACTTTGATACAGTATTTGGTATACACAATTGATAAATCGAATACCGAAATACCGAACCGAAATTCTTAAATACCGAGCCGAAGTACCGAATTCCCACCCCTACCCTTTGCCCACCTCGAGCTCATCGTCTTTGGCGTTAAGTAGCTCCACGAGATCGCTGCATCTGCGGATAGACTGCATCAGTTCCTCATCTCTTTTCTCCAACTCCTCCTTGACGGATTGGGTACTAGCGCTCGCCCTAAGCTGCTCGTGCATCTCACGGCACCTGTTGCGATACCGCTGATACTTCTCGGCCAATTTTTAGAAAAATCTCGGCCCGCGTCTCATCCCTACGAGCACTCTCGATCTCCAGCATGTAAGTATAAAAAAAAGAGAGAGAAAGAGTCAGTAAAGGCAAAGGGAACAAAACAAAGAAAACAACAAAAGGGAACTCACCCTTAGGGCCATCGCGGCCACACCGCGTGACAAACCAGAATCATTGATCTCCCGAAGAGATTTGCTTTCAGCGGCAGAGCACAGAAGGTCGAACTGAGGCACCTAATCCACCGTGGGCTCCAACAGGTTGAAATCCGACGGGATTTCGAGCATGCAGGAAGGGCCTTCCGCCCTTACATCAATCCTGGTAAAGCCCTCCTCGAACATCCTCATGTCCTCAGGGTCGATGTCAGAGTCGGATTCATAATCCTCCACCACTACGCCCTTCAACCTCTCATTAGCCGAAGATGGGGTACGGACTGGCTGAGATGTCGATGGGCCGCTCGGAACAGTAGCGGCCGCCCCTGAGCTTTGTCCCCCTGCCGCAACAGTCTCTCCTACGACCGAAATAGGCGCCGCCTCCGCACCCAGGCCGGTGTCACCGCCGGCTTCAGATATCGCCAAAATAGGGTCACCCTTTGAGGTCGTCCCAACCAAGGGCGCCCCCTCTGACAACCTCCGCCTCTTTGACGGGGCTTCCTCGCCGCTGTTGCGAGAAGGTCCGTCCGTTGAACGGACCGTGGAAATAGGAGTGTCAGACCGGGGAAAAACCTCCAAACGAACAGGTCCAGTCGCGGACACGGCCTGCCGAGCAACCAAACCTTGGGTGCCCTCACCCGCAGTTGCCCTTGGAACGGGCCGGGCTAAGGGAGCCGGCTGGTGGAAAGCAAGCGCAGGAGGCCTCGCCCTTCTCACTCCTCTCCGACCTGTCAATGAGAAGAGATTCGATCAAACAAAGATAAGGTCAAAGAAACTATGGAGCAAAGAACAAAGGAAGATCACGACGAGCCGACTTACCAACAAGGGGCTTGCGCCCAAACTTCTCATGGAAAGGTGCCCATTCGTGAATCCCCATTGTATGGGGGAGAATCGCGCTCCCCCACTCGCAAATATCATCAACTAGCGGAGGAGGTACTCTCTCGGCTACAAAAACAAAAACAAACGCTCAACGAGGTCATTAAATGGAGACGACCGACGACCATCTTAAGAAAAAAAATGCATAAAGTAAAAAATAAAGGAAGACCTACGGGCAAAATTCCACGTCTCAGGAAACCCTGCCGGGTTCGACATGACGTGCTCTGTTCGGACATAGAAGAAGCTCTCCCAAAAGCGGCGATTTGCCTTGTCATCCATCTTTACCACCAGACTCTTGGCCCCTCGGTGGCGCATGTGAATCATCGTACCCCTAAGAAAATGGGGGGCAAAGAGATGAAGCATGTGTCGTAGAGAAATCCCTCGGTCGGCTAGCTCCGCGTACTTGATGAGCATAAGGAAAAGCTTGTACGCGTACGGAGAGAGTTGAGCCGAGCAAACCTCATAGAAGCGGTAGAAATCCACCACCAAGGAAGGTAGGGGAAACGTGTACCCAATGACAAAGGGATACGCATAAAACGCGCAGTAGCCCGGCGGTGTATATGCACTATGTCCTGATCCGCCGGAACCAGTTCAATGTGATCAGGGATACCCCATTTGGCTTTGAACGCCGTGAGCCGCAACATCCATCGTAGAAAAGATGGGTTCCGGTTCATCTCCGGCGGGGCTATTAAAGTCAGTCCTCGCCCTCCCTGGGCGGGGAACCACCTCATCCACCGTCAGAAAACCCTCGCCTTCCGCCATTTCCACTCCCTCTTCGAGCAGGGGTATGTCATCTCCCGGCACTGGAGCACCAACAGCTCTATCAGAGTGGGAAGAAGCACTAGCCATTTTCTCTTTGATCAAAAGAAACGAGAATGATAAGGGAAAAAGGTAGTGGTCACAGCGAATCCTAACAGAAACAGAAATATGAGAAACTGAAGGAGAAGAAGAAGAGTTGCAAAGTTCTCTCTTGAGCGATTAAGAAGCATAGCATTCAAATGAGAGATTCTCCCTTATTTATAGGGATATAAATGCCCTGAGCGGGAAAACCAAGCGCCGCTAGTTAGAAAACGGAAAGGGCATGGGAAATGACGCAATGCATAGAAAACGTGCGCTATAATGACGCATGAGAAATATTAATGACATTCTGAACTGACGTGACGGTCTGACGCAAATCTCGAAATATCACGTCGCTACCTCACCACGAGGTGCTCGTCTCTCGCATAAAGCGTTCAGATCTCTCCTTCTCAAATCAACAAAGTCCGCCCATCGAGCTCGCCAAGAGGCGACCTCAATAGGCGGAGGGACTAACTGTATGGGTTGAAATCTGACCACACGTGGATCAGCATTAAAAGGAATGGCGAGGGGTCAATTAAGACGTGGTCGTATTCAGAAGACATCATAACAATGGGTATCTCGGCCGCTGCCGGGATCGTACTATCAGAAAGCTTGTATGGCGAAGCATATGTCGTAACACTTAAGGGGAACGACCCAATGTATGCTCAACAGATTAAGGTATTCTGGCTAAGAACCGTTGGGTACAAGGGAATAATTACTATATATATAGGGGGAAGAGAACAAGAAAGGGGGTGGCTCTCCTTCATGAGAAAGAGACAGAAGAACCGGAGAAAGCTGCGGGAGAAAAACAAGAGAAGTTTCGGATCTTGGCAGCAAATCTTTGTAATTTATCTTTCTTGAATTAATAAAGATAGATCCCGCAGCTGTTAATGGCATTCCTTCTTTATTCTTACATTACGGAACAATACATCAAGAATGTAAGCTTGTCATTTATGTTCGATATCTTTTATATATCTTAAAAGTTCATGAGCTTGACTATATCTTATTCTCGTATTCAATGTGCTTTGATCTAGAGTTAATTATCCTTGGCTAGGATTTATTCTCTTTCTTCTTATTAATTGGTTTAACAAAAAACTTAATACTTTTTGGTCGAACAATCATAAAGGAGTTCATTTTTTAGAGGAAAAAATAGGAAGAATAATTACGATAGAGAGGAGATTTAGTGAGGCTTTGTTCCAGAAACACGGAAATAATCGTAGTCAAAATAAACGCAGCTTTCTTGTCAAGGATCTTGGATCTATCACATAAACTTAGTGCCTTTGACTGGACTATCAACAGATGCGCCTCTGTTAATACATGCATAATGAAACTATGGGGGTTGCCCTGCACGTCTGCAACTTTATCTCTCGCAATAAACTACTCTACTTTTTATGCTTTCATTCTTTGATTGGAAAAAAGATGAAAAACTATGGAAAAAATATCTGACTTGAGTTCAAGGCAAGCTGAAGAAGATTTAACGCATCTCAATCACACCATGATGGTAGGTGTTACAGGGCCAATTTTTCGCAATATTGACACTGCACGGCAGTAGCAAACACACAGCCACTCAGCCTCACTTTTCGCACACACAGCCTGACACTTAGAATTATTCAGACTTTAGCAAAACTTAACAACACACAGAATTACGGGTAAAACACCCAACCTTTATTATTCTCGCAGAATTACAAAAGGACTCACGTTTGGAATGGCTCACAATATGCTACTTGCCAATGCCAAACGAAATACACATATAAAAAGGGGCCTGCCTATGGCAGTTTTACAATGGGGCAGTTAAGACAATGTGCCATGCACATGACATTCCTAAAAACAAGCTAACCAATCTGTTTGAATTCAAATTCAAACTCTTTCCACGAAATTGGCCTTGTCCTAAGCAATAGAGTGAACTGCACATGTGCTTTGCACATGTCTTCAACTTCCAAAGCACATGCCTTGCACACCACTTCCGTCACATGCCTTGCACACTTGCCTTCCAGCTTTTTCCCCACACTTAGTCTTCTGCCTTGCCTTGTTTTGGACCATGCCTCGCCCATAGTTCATAGCCACGCCTTGCCACAAACTTAGTCGTCCCACTGATCCGCGCATGCCTTTGTCAAGTGCCATGCCTTCGTTGCCTTTGCCGATGCCCACGAACCAAGGCTGCCTTGCCAACACTCAAGGCACCTTGCCTAGCTGACTTGCCTAAGCCCATCACCAACTTAGACACACACCCAACTTTGCACATTGCTTGTCAACACTTCCACAAACCCATGTCAAGGGGAAATGTACAAGCCCTTGACACGAATTCTGCCCGACCTTCGTCAAGTCTCATTGTTAGGGGCTAACAAACCACCCCCACCGGTTGAACTCGACACCCTCATCGAGGCTGATTTCAAGTAGTCCTCGATTTGATCTTCGAATTTCCATAATGAATTACCCTTCTCCCAAGTTGCATCTGCCTCGGGCTTGCCTTTCCATTGAATTAAAAATTTTGTCCGCCTATTCTTTTTGTGCATCCCAAGTACCCGGTGGTCCAGAATCTTTTCAATCTCGTCCTCAATCTGATTGCGCACTTCAGGAGGAGCTTTCTTGATTTTACGCCTGTCCGGATCTTCAGGATCTTCCACATAAGGCCGCAAATAACTCACATGGAAAGGTGGGTGTATTTTCATTCTTTCCGGCAGCTTCAAACGGTAAGCAACTTCACCCACCTTCTCAATAACTTCGAATGGACCATCATATCTTGAAACTAATGCTCTATGCCTTACCCTGCTATCAATCTTTTTCCAGATTTGAGGAGTAAGCTTCAACAACACTTTGTCGCCCACTTTGAACTCTAACGGACGCCTGTTCCGATCAGCATATTTTTTCATGCATTTCTGGGCCACTTTCAAACTGTCTGCAGCTTCATCCATCATAATTTGTCTATCAAACCCATAACGATATGACGCTAGACATTTCCCACCAGTCTTCTGTTGCACCATCTTCGTTGGTAGCCTTGGGTGCTTTCCCAAAACGATCTCACATGGACTTTTCTCCGTGGCTGAAGACTTGTGCAAATTGTAAGACATCTGTGCACAATCTAACAAATCAGTCCAATTTCGTTGACTCGCAGTCACAAAATGTCTCAAATACTCTTCTAGCAGATGATTGATTCTTTCGGTTTGGCCATCAGTTTGGGGATGGTTCGCCGTTGAGAACTTCAAATTTGTACCCAGCAAATTGAACAAGTAAGTCCAGAATCTGCCTGTGAACCGTGCATCCCGATCACTAATAACATCCTCTGGCATACCGAAATACTTCACCACATTTTTGAAGAATAACTCTACAGCAACTTTAGAGGGACATTCTGTTGGAGCAGCAATAAAAACAGCATATTTTGAAAACCTGTCGACCACTACCATAATCGAAGACAACCCATTGACTTTTGGGAACCCGCTGATAAAATCCATTGAAACGGATTGCCATGTTTCTTCAGGAATTGGCAAAGGTTGCAGCAAACCTGCTTCTTTCTTCCGTTCGGTTTTATCAAGCTGACACACAAGACAGCTTTTCACATAAGCTTCCACATCTTGTTCCATCTTTGGCCAGAAATAATATCGTGACAACAGCGCCATCATCCTCTCAATGCCCGGATGACCAGCCCAAAGTGTATCATGCGTCTCCTTTAGTAATTCACGACGCAGTCCTTCACCAAGTGGTACAACGATTCTCCCCCCTTTGAAATGGAGAAGATCGTCCTCGATCCAGTACCTCCTCACAGTACCTTCTTTCACATGATTCATTGTTTTTATGTACAATGGATCATTCACAGCAGCTGACTTGATCTTATCAAGAAAATCTGACTCAAGTCGTGTAATGGAATAAACAGCAGCAAAGACTTCCTTCCGGCTCAATGCATCCGCAACCTGGTTGTGCTTTCCCGGCTTATGTTCCCAAACAAAATCATATTCTGCTAAAAATTCCTGCCAACGTGCTTGCTTTGGACTCAACTTTTTCTGTGTCTTAAAGAAAGTATTAGCCACATTGTCCGTCCTCACGACGAATTTTGTTCCTAGCAAGTAAACACGCCAGATTTGTAAGCAATGAATAACAGCAACCATCTCCTTTTCATGAGCCGAATATCTCTGCTCCGCTTCATTCAACTTCCTGCTTTCAAAGGCCACGGGATGACCTTCTTGAACCAGCACGTCTCTAACAGCCTTGTCGGATGCATCGGTATAAACTTCAAAGGGCAACTCAAAATTAGCAAGCCACAAGATAGGTTCCGAGGCAATGGCTTCTTTCAACACATCAAATGCAGCATTGCATTTTTCTGACCAATCCCACCTAACAAACTTCTTTAACAAATCCGTCAAAGGAGCAGCTTTCTTTGTGTAACCAGCAATGAATTTCCTGTAATAGTTAGCCAACCCGAGGAAAGATCTCAATTCTTTCACAGAATTAGGTGCCTGCCATTCCACAATAACCTGCACCTTGTTCGGGTCCATCCGCACTCGATTTTGGCTCACCAAGTGCCCAAGAAATTTGATCTCCTGTTTTGCAAATTCACACTTTTCCATTTTCACATACAACTTGTACTCCCTCAAACGAGACATCACTTTTATCAAGTGTGACATGTGTTCATCTAGGGTCCGACTATAGATAACAATGTCATCTAAGTATACAACGACAAAGTCATCTAAGTACTCATACAGCACATCGTTCATCAGGTTGCAAAAAGTAGCAGGGGAATTTGACAATCTGAACGGCATAACATGGAATTCATATGAGCCATACCTCGTAACACAAGTAGTTTTAGACTCATCACCTTCAGCTATCCGTACCTGCCAATAACCAGACCGTAAATCAAGCTTTGTGAACCAACAAGCCTTGCTCAATCTATCCATCAAGTCCTGCACCAACAAAACCGGATATTTGTTCTTCACAGTCACCTTGTTCAATGCCCGATAATCAACACACATCCGAAGCGTCCCATCCTGTTTCTTTTGAAATAACACAGGTGCACCAAATGGAGCTTTTGATGGTTGAATCAGTCCCGCATCAAGCAACTCGTTCAATTGTTTCCGCAATTCAGCCAACTCTTTTGGCGCCATACGATAAGGAGGTTGAGCAGGAGGCATCGAACCTACTCTATCTTGTGATCAATAGCCCTCCGTGGTGGCAGATTTTTAGGCAACTCCGGTGGCATCACATCAGCAAAGTCACTCAAAATTTGAGCAACGCAGTCTGGCACTTCAACCTTTACATCAGGCTTCACTTCAATAATAGCAGCAAGGAAAGTCTCTTCTCCCCTTTTCAACCCTTTCTCGACCATCATGGCAGAAATTAGTGAAGTCTTCCGTTGAGTTTCTTCTTTCCCATAAGGATGAACAGCCTTCACAAAACCAGGAGTTGTTTCATGCATTATCATCACTTCGTCCAAATGAGGCATTGGAACAAAGTGATGTTTTCGCAAAAATCGATTCCAAGGATCACCTCAAAGTCTTCCAATGGAAGTTCCCAACAGACATAGGAACATCATAAGCCATACCTACAATGGCTTGTGCTTTGGCATTCACCGTCTTCATGTAGGAGGGATATTTACTCACACTCAATCCGCACCTATGCACCAAATTGGCTGAAACAAAGCTGTGAGTAGCGCCAGTATCTACCATAGCTATCACACTTTTGTCCCCAATTTTCATTTCAATATGCATCAGCAAGGAATGAGGGTTAGTCTCGTTGCTTGTGGCATTAACCAACAAGATAACATTCAACAATTGCAAAGGATTCACTAAGGCAGCAGCAACTTCCTGACCTTCTCCATCCCGCTTATTTTCTGTGGCAAGCAAAGCATTAACCCGCTCCCGATTCGGACAATTCTTGGCAAGGTGAGGTCTGCCACATGTCCAGCAACCATCGCTCTTTTTGTTTGCGATGCCTTTGTTTCTAGCATTTCCATCAACAACAACCTTGCCCTTTTCCACAACTTCTTTTCAAATTTCTTTCCTCCATTCTCCTTTCTTCTCCACCCTTTTCTTAGGTTTTGAAGTAGAGGGAATTTCTGAAAGACTACGGGTACTGCGATAATCCACCAAAGAATCCGCTGCAACAATCGCACTTGGGAGATCTTTCACGTTCTGTCTCCTAAGTTCGTTCCGCTCCCATGCTTGCATTCCAGAAATAAAGTTATGCAATTTATCGTCCTCCGACATGTTCTGAATATCCAGCATTAAGGAAGTAAATTCCTTAATATAATCACGAATAGATCCAGTTTGTCTTAGACGTTTCAAGCGATCCCTAGCAAGCCAAGATGCATTGCTAGGCAAGAATTGGTCCTTCATTTCCTTCCGAAGTTTTACCCACGTATCTATCTTGGATCTGCCCGCACTTCCATTATCAGCCATGCGAGTTCTCCACCACAATTTAGCATCTCCCGTTAGGTACATTCTTGTAATTGTGACTTTCTCTCCGTCCGGAACTTCGGCAGCAGCAAAGTACTGCTCCATATCCCATAGAAAATTTTCCAATTCTCTAGCACTACGCGCTCCACCAAACGCCTTAGGATCAGGGATCTTCACTTTCGAACGTTCTTCACTGCCTTGGCTTGGAACAGCCAATGCCCTTCGAAGAACAGCAATTTCAGCGTTCAAAGTTTCGATCTCTTTCTTCAGATCTTCAACTTGAACATCCGTAGCCTCACATGTTTGTTGGATTCCATCACGAAACTGATCCATGCCATCCTTTAGACGGTAAATCTCAGTAATTAGATCTGCCAAGTCTAAAGGATCATCCATCACACCGATCAGCGCCTCCAACCTTTGCACCCAATCATGTAAGTCTGAGTTAGACTCACCAGTACATGACAATGTGCCATGCACATGACATTCCTAAAAACAAGCTAACCAATCTGTTTGAATTCAAATTCAAACTTTTCCCACGAAATTGGCCTTGTCCTAACCAATAAAGTGTAGTTGATAGCCATTGGCCATCAAATTCTAACCGTTTGGGAGTTTAAAAAATAGCCATTTGGCCCCCAAACTTTATTTTAACCCTAAACTTTATATAATTACACTTTTTTTCAATTCTCAACTATAAATACCCCCTCATTCTTTCATTTTTAGTCACAAATTCATCAATCTCTCTCAATCTATATCTAATTTTCTTCTATAATTGCTTACTTTATTATTGCAATTTCGTGAAAAATTGTGAAGTTGGTGAATTGAAGTATTCAAGTCTTCAAGTCTTCAACAATTTTCAATTTTCAAGAAGTTGTTCGTCAATTCGGTAAACTCGTTCCAACTCTTAAGTTTTAAGAATATATTTTTGTTTATTTTAGTTTGTATAATTATAATTAATATGGCATTTTATTTGAAAAAAATGTTTGGTGGTAAGGGAAAATCTAAAATTGGTGAATCTAGTCGCCAAGCTACTACCTTTCCCCCGGCTCCCCGACCCAGACCTGTTACCTGTCCTCCTCCACCTATTATTCTTGACAGTGATAACCCTTGTTTTCAATTTTTCAATAGTGAATTTTGCCATGATGTTGCACCAGGTCAACAATTAAATGAAGAAGTTATGAATGCTCTTTATCCTAATGAAACTATCTTCGAGAATGATGAGGAAAATGATGTGACGACCCAAAGGGTCATCACCTATTTTCTCATTTGTTTCGTGCTTCCGAGGCCTTGAAAACCTCATTTTTAGTCGCCTTGATTTGCGTGCGTAGTCCGGGCGCGTAGCCGGAAAGCTTAACTATGAATTCTGTGTGAAAAATGATAAACTTTGGTATTAATATAATTAAAGTTGACTTTGGTTAACATTTTGGGTAAACGGACCCGGACCCGTTATTGTACGATCCCGGAGGGTCCGTAGAAAAATATGAGACTCGGGCATATGTCCGGAGACGAATTACGAGGTCTAGAGCCCGAGAAATGAATTTTTCTGTGAAATTGTTTTTCTGAAATTAATATGGAAATTTGAAAAGGAAATTGATTAGAACGTGTTGGTATCAGGCCCGTATTTTGGTTCCGGCGCCTGGTACAGGTCTTATATGTGGTTTAAGCGCTTTCTGTGAAATTTGGTTGAAAACGGACGTTATTTGACGTGTTTCAGACCTAAATCTCTAAAAATGATAGTTTATGAAGTTTGATGAAAAAGTGATGATTTTGAGGTTTAATTCATTGTTTTGATGTTATTTTGGCGATTTGATCGCACGGCTAGGTCTGTAGGATGTTGTTGAGTTAGTGTGTGTGTTTGGTTACGAGCCTCGAGGGCTCGGGAGTGTTTCGGAGGTGTTTCGGGATGTTTTGAACTTAGGAATAGTATCAGATTTTCTGCAATTTTTGCACAGGCTTTTTCTTCTTCGCGATCGCGGCCTTCAGCTCGCGTTCGCACTGCCTGTGGTGTCCCCTTCTTCGCGTTCGCGTTCAATTTCACGTGTTCGTGTAGTGCGAGCCCCCCCTTCAACGCATTCGCGTATTCATTCACGAGTTCGCATAAGCCAAGATCTGCGACCCCAGTAATTAACTCTACGCGTTCGCACACCCCTATCGCGAACGCGATGCTTCCAGTTCCCCTTGCTTCGTGAACGCGACCCCTGTGTCGCGAACGCATAGGGCATTTTTGCCCAGTTAATTTAAAAGCCTAAAAACAGAACAGTGACGGGTTTTATTCAAAAACTCACACGAGCTCTTCTTCTCCACAGCCCCTAGGCTACTTGTAGAGCGATTCTTCACCAAATCTTCTTGGGTAAGTATTACCTAACTCGTTTTTTCCATTTTCTATCATCATCCATTGAAATCCTTGGCCTAAAACATGTAATCTAGGGTTGAAATTAGGGGAATTGGGTAGAATTAGGGTTTTTCGATTTTCTTTGATTTAGACCTCGTTTTGGGGTCGAATCTGAAAACAAATTGTATATTCGGGCTCGTGGGGGAAAGGGTGATATGGAATTGGTTCGAACCTCGAGTTTTGACCAAGCAGGCTCGGGGTCGATTTTGGAATTTTTGGAAGAAAGGTTGGGAACCTATATTTAGGCATTGAGTTTGATTTGTTTAGCTATTATTGATATTATAAAGTCGTTATTTCATAGATTTGATTGAGTTGGAGCCGAATTCGAAAGGAAAGGCGGTCGTTGTGGATTGATTTAGCCGTGGGAGTTGAGGTAAGTGTTTGATCTAACTTTGGCTTGTGGGAATAGGATTAGAGTATTGTTTGCTAATTGCGAATTGTCGAGTATGGTGTATAGGCATGGTGACGAGTATCTATACATTGGTGTCTAGCATGACCGTGAGTCCTTATTTGTGTATTCTAATTTTGTTGTGACACTTCCTTGTGTAATTGATGATTTCCGTATAATGTGAAGAGTATGAGAAAGAATTATGATTTGTGAACTCTTTGGAGCGTGACTTGAACGATAAAGTAATTGTTGAGTAAGAAATGAAAGAAAGAGAAAGAAATGTGATTATTCCCTTGCCGGGCTGTATTCGTATATTGATTACCTCCCTTGCCGGGATGTGAAAGTCACTGTTGTTGTTTTCCTTTGCCGAGATGTGAAAGTCATTGTTGTTGTTCCCTTGCCGGGATTTAACTGTTTACTTGTGTTTTCCCTTGCCGGGACTTCTATTACTATTTGTCTGTCCCCTCGCCCCGTTGGTTGTGATTGTTGCTTGGGTGAGGAAGAGTGATAAAGCACGAAGGTTGATGCCGTGCACGATTTGTGTTGAGAATATGTTAATGCACGAAGGAACATTCCGTGCCATGTTTTGATTATTAATGCACGAAGGAACATTCCGTGCCATGTTTTAGATTATTA
>NW_017674969.1:0-14801 GCF_001879085.1 Nicotiana attenuata
TAGTCCCTAGGTTATTTTCACAAATAGTCCTTTACTTATACTTGTTCCTCAAGTTAATACACTAAAATTACTGAAATTACACTAAAGTCCTACTTTGGAAGGTTCTAGATGATTCTGGTATTACCCACAACATTCTTGCGCAACTCTAAGTGCCTAAGCTACCCCTGAACTTCCCTGAAATTACTGAATAGCCTAACTAAGCCTCAGCCCCTTTTCATCCCTGAATTTGTTAACCATACTAACTGTTTTTAACCCTTCTAACTGACCATGGTTAATTAACTACCAAACTAGAATCTAATCAGCTATATCCAAACAACTAGACTAATACAATCCTAACAATTGACTAATTAATCATGTTAGACTAACTCCTAATTCACACTAAAGCACTACAGCCAAATTTAAACCACAATCGAATTAATATCAACCTACAAACCTAACAGAACCATTCTATGCTTTCAAATCGTCACACTCAACAACAATTCAAACTCAATCCCCAAATTAAAACGAACAGACTTAAAACAAAGATGCAAGATTCAATAATCAGAACAACAATTAAGTTGAAATCTTAGGGTTAAATTTTGAACAAAGACTGACTCATATGACTGGAGAAGGATTAACTACACATAAACAAGTTAAGACCCTAAATTAATCCTAAGACGAAAGAAATGTTGAGGATGAACAGAATTCATATATGTACATAAAAACGACGCATAATGAAGGAAAAGAAATTAAGAACACTTACTACTTCCGGGCCTAAAACTCGAAACACGGACTCTAATCAACTCCTTTGAAGCTCGAGCTAAAACCGAGATTTGAAGGGCATCAATGACAGATGAGACATGAGGAAGACGTAAGGGTCACGTGATGTGAATGTAACAGGACTTTGGGGATCTAGGGTTTTGGGGTCAGACTTTGATTCAAGATTCGAACGGATTGAGGGTTATTCGAAGGGAAAGGGGTGTGGATTCGTGATGTAGGGGGAAAGGTGAACCCATGGTGTAAATTTGGTAGGGGTTGGGGGTGGCGCCGCCGTACACGGCGGAGGCGGCGGATAGGGTTTCATGGATTCGAAGGTTTTGTTTGGGATTTGAAGAAAACCAGTTACGGGGAAGGCTGGACCGGGTAGGAGACGGGTTTGGGCTGATCTTGGCCGGATCTTGGGGTTTTAAATTGGGCTGGAATTATAAATGACCCAAGTTGCACACCAGCCTATTTAATCTTTTAAATTCTCAATTTATTTGTTTTTCTTCTTTTCTTTTTGTATTTCATTTACTTATTTATTTTTATTTTGTATTTTATGTTTTCTAACTTTATTAAAATGCAAAATCAAAGACCCACTTTGTTTCCAAAATTAAACTAATTAATTCCTAAAACTATATTAAATCCTATTTAAAAGCAAACCCATGACAAATTCAACAATTAACAATTAAAAATGCAAAAAATGGACTATTTTTGTTATTTTCTTTAAATTTTGTTCTAAAAATAGCTTAACCACTAAATAATCCTAAAATATGAAATTAGATCCTAAATGCAAATGTCATGTGTATATTTTTATAAAATGCAAACAATTAACAGAAAATAACACAAAATTCACAAAAGTGTAAAATAATGAAAAAAAAAATTATTTTGTTTGAATTTTTGGGAGTAATTCATATAGGGCAAAAATCACGTGCTCACAGCTGCCCCTCTTTGCCCGGAAACACGAAGAGTTTTCGTGCAAAGATAAGTGAGCGGAAACGAGCAATTTTTGCCCGTTCGAATACTCCGTGTGAAGCATTTTTGAAAGCCGTCTGACCGAACCCTGCTTCAAAGGTTGCGTACATATCCTTGGCTAAAAAGGAATCAGGCCAGTGTAGTTCGGGAAGGTCTGGTAGCTGGGACTATCAGGAAGCTGTGATTTCACTGTTGCTGCTGCTGCTTACTGAACCTCCTTATTACACCATGTCAAAATAAAGAGAAGCTAGCCTAAGCTATGATCTATGAATTACAAAAGGGTCCTATCTATGTCTTCTAACTTGCTCTTTGTGTTGCCTTGAACTTGTATTCTTCCGATGGAATCCTTGTTGTTGCCTTGCATTGTGATCGGAGATGTTTTGCCATTCCTCTGAGTGATGCTTGACCGCTGAGATTTGAATTATATGCCTCCATTCTCCAGGCGGGCTCCTGATTGTTGACGCTTGAAAAGTATTCCCTTGTTCTCCAGGTGGGCTCCTGATTGCTGAAGCTTGAAGAGTATTCCCTTGTTCTCCAGGTGGGCTCCTGACTGCAACAAAACAAGCAAAGAAAATTTTCTGCCCCAGTTTGGTGACTGGGTATAGCATGTTATCAAATATTAAAAGCTAAAATTGGAATTGTACTTCCCTTGTTCTCCAGGTGGGCTCCTGACTGCTGAAACTTGAAAGGCATTCCCGTGTTCTCTAGGTGGGCTCCTGATTGTTGAACTTGCAAAGTATTCCCTTGTTCTCAAGGTGGGCTCTTGATTGTTGAAGCTTGAAGAGTATTCCCTTGTTCTCCAGGTGGGCTCCTGACTGCAACAAATAAAGAAAACAAAGAACATTTCTTGCCCTAGTTTGGTGACTGGGTACAGCATGTTATCCAATATTAAAAATTAAAAGCTAAGATTTGAATTGCACTTCCCTTGTTCTCCAGGTGGGCGCCTGACTGCTGAAGCTTGGAAAGTATTCCCTTGTTCTCCAGGTGGGCTCCTGATTTCAACAAAAATAGCAAAAAATAAAGAAAATTTTCTGCCCCAGTTTGGTAGCTGGGCACATGGGTGAGTGTTAAACTGAATTATTCTACCAACTATTATAAGAATTTGAAAGCTAAGTCCTATTATCCAGGGAGGTCCTGACAACTTCTAATAATTATGAACCTAAGTTATATCCTCTAAAGGTATTACTCCCACTACATTTGTTGTCTAAAAGGTCTTAAACTACTCCCCATTATCCAGGTGAGTCCTGACAACTTCTAGTTAAAAGATAGTTTTAACCTAAGTTATATCTACTGAAGGTACGACTCCCACTATATCTTGTTATCTAAACAAACTTTAAAGCTACATCCCATTATCCAGGAGGGTCCTGAAAACTCCTAATTGAATCCTATATTGAACGTGCAAACTTTGAAACCAACTTATATTCCTTTGGGGTACATTTATGCTAAATTATGCTACTCATGATTGTTTTGAAATTTAAACTAAGTCCCATTTTCCAGGAGAGTCCTGAGAACTTATGATCAAACCTATTTTGGTGCTTGCTTTTTCCCTAAGGAGGGTTTCTCCGAACCAACGAAAACTTTCTGCCCCTGTTTCAATCAAAGAAAAATCTTGTCAGTTTAAAATGTGGTGGTTGGTTTGTGTCCTTGAACTTTGAGGGTGATTTCTCCTTTTTTTTCCCATGATCGCTAATTCTATTTGAAGACCTTGCTTGTTTGGTGACTAACCACTTTCCTCTGTCATCTTTACCATTGAAAATACCTCTTCTCCATTCAGACCCAACACCCTCTATCTGTTGCATTGCTCATGAACTGGCATCTACCCAACCTTTGTGTCTCGCATGAATCCCAAAGCACGTCCATTACCCCCACTCTGTGTATACGCTGTTCTTTCTTGACTTAACCACTGGCTTCGGCCTTGAGGTCTGTTGCTCCTTCATTTTGATTTCCTTTCGACGACCTTGCTCATTCCTTGACTAACCACTTCCTTTGTAAGCCTTGACCCAGAAAACACCTCTTCTCGTTCAGGCCCAATACCCTTTATCTGTTGCACCGCTCGTACCGACATTTACCAAACCTTTGTGTTTCACCTGGACTCCCAAGCATATTAATTGTTACCAACTAAGCGTGCATGTTGTTCTTTCCTGATTTGAATCAATGGCCTTGGCCTCGAGATCTATTGCTCCTTCACTTGCCATATTCCAACAATAACTTTGATTTCTGCTTGGACTACCTCGCTCGTCACTGGTTTACCACCCTTTTTGTCAATCTTTTCACAGAAAATACCTTTAATGCATTCGACCTAGCCCTCATTCTGTTGCATCGTCCATTAATTGATACATACCAAGCCTTCGTATTTTAAACGAATCCCAAAGCATGTTGACTGTTACCAGCTCAGTGCGTTTGTTGTTCATTCCTGCTTAACGCTTTGATGTGTTCACCAGATCCCGTTTTGTTCACTTGGAAAGCTTGGTGGCAGATTTTGAAGTCATTTCTCACTTGTTTTGACCACACAGACTCAAGAGGAGGAAGTAAATGAAACAAAAGGAACAGAGTGAAGGACAATGGAAAGCGACGATTCCTAACAGGAAACCTACAGAGTAGCAACCCATCAGATGTGGATACCGACTCTAACGACCTTGACATGCACCTGCAGCCTACTCTGTTTAGCAAATCTGATGTTCGGCTTTTGTTGTACCTTTTCGCCGTGAAACTGGGCTTCAATGCTCCACTTGCTCTCTCTGATTCATAATCCTTATTCGACTTGTGGTGCCCGTAGGTTTTCACCATCAAGCCTCTCTCATTTTGGTCTTTTTTCTCAACTCACCGTCGCCTTATGGTGCCCGTGAAGGTTTTCACCAATAAGACTCTCTCATTTTTTATTTCTCTCAGCTTTCGTCGCCTTGGGATACCCGTGAGGGCTCTCATCAACAAGACTCTCTCATTCTTCATTTCCTTCGTTTGGACCGGAGTGTTGCCCCTGATATGATTCACCTCTGCTCGCTTGACTTGGCATCTCTCGAAGATTGATCAGAAGGTCTTTCTTTGGACCGTAATGTGGGCTTTTGGATAGGGTTAGAAAGAAAGGGTATTAAAGGCTCAAAACAATTTCGTCATAGGTTCAAAATTACAACTTTCGGAATCAGATTTCCCACAACAACCACAACTTCTGCCCCAGTTTCTTCCTTGGGGACTTTGGACTTTTATTTCGGTGTGACTGAACCTCAGAGAGAGGCTGCCTACGTACCCTTTCGGGATCAAGTCAAACGTAGTTCAGGTGACTACTTTTGTTGTTGCTCCTTTCCTTTTCTCCCACTTTTCTTTTCTTTCTTTTTCTTTTCTCTTCTTTTTCCTTTTCTTTTCTTTTCTCTTCTTTTTTTCCTTTTTCTTTTTTCTTTTCCCTTTTCTTTTCTTTTCTCTTCTTTTCCTTTTCTTTTCTTTTTCTTTTCTTTTTCCTTTTCACTGTTTTTCTCTTGTTTCTCCACTTTCTTTCCCTGCTCAGGCTTACGAGTTTTATTATTGATTCTGAAAGAGGGGTGTGCAAGAAAATAACCGATGCTCAAAGGGGTAACAAAGGATAAAGTATTTGGATAGTAGAACAAAATGCCTTCGTCATTCCAATCTCCAAAATATGCCAAGTACAAACTACACAATTAAACAAGCATACGTAACATCTTTTGATTGCACCAGAATTACTAACCATATCCACACATTTTCCTTCTACATTTGTCAATTACCCAGCACCATTGGACAACAATCTCGGTACCACGAACGGCCCCTGTAGACTTGGGGCAAACTTGCCTTTGGCTTCAAACTGGTGTGGCATGATGCATTTCAACAGTATTTCTTTATGTTCCATTTGCCCCAGTTTCACATAATTTGGGCTCCAAGTGATCGCAAAATGCCCTTACGTATTTCCCTCGAATGTCCTTACATCTTCAACATTGTTTCATTGCTTCATTACTAAACTGACTTTTAAAACCAGGCTGAGAATTATGCGTGCATGTCATGTCACCAGAACCAGCATGAAAAGAATTGCAAAAGGAGAAAGGAACTAGATAAAATGACTAGAAATGGCGGGAAACAGAGAATTGCATTAGACTAGCGGTGAAAGGGTTTAAACAACAAAACAAACAAAATGGACTAGGGTGACAACCCTTGAACAAACCTAGACAACACTAAACGAGCTACTACGACTAAACAAACCAGGTAAAATGAAAAGATAGAAGGGTTTGAGTCACAAGACAATATCCGGATTACAACCCTGAAATAACCCGAACAATTGAAATGACAAAAAAATAAACCACCANTCTTTTCTTTTTCCTTTTTCACTGTTTTTATCTTGTTTCTCCACTTTCTTTCCCCGCTCGGGCTTATGAGCTTTATTATTGATTCCGAAAGAGGGGTATGCAATAAAATAACTGAGGCTCAAAGGGGTAACAAAGGGTAAAGTGTTTGGATAGCAGAACAAAATGCCTTCGTCATTCCAATGTCCAAAACATGCCAAGTACAAACTACACAATTAAACAAACATGGGGAAAACATACGTAACATCTTTTGATTGCACCAGAATTACTAACCATATCCACACATTTGCTTTCTACATTTGTCAATTACCTAGCGCCATTGGACAACAATTTCGGTACCATGAACGGCCCCTGTAGACTCGGGGGCGAACTTGTCTTTGGTCTAAAACCGATGTGGCATGATGCATTTCAACAGTATTTCTTTATGTTCCGTCTGACCCAGTTTCACACTATTTGGGCTCGAAGAGATTTCAAAATCCCTCTACTGTCCTTACATCTTCAACATTGTTTTATTGCTTCATTACTAAATTGACTTTTAAAACCAGGCGGAGAATTATGCGTGCATGTCATGTCACCAGAGCCAGCATAAAAAGAATTGCAAAAGGAGAAAGGAACCAGATAAAATGACTAGAAATGGCGGGAAACAGAGAATTGCATTAGACTGACGGTGAAAGGGTTTAAACAACGAAACAAGCAAACTAGACTAGAGTTACAACCCTTGAACAGCACTACACAAGCTACTACGACGAGACAAACAAGACAAAAAAGAAAGGATAGAAGGGTTTGAGTCACAAGACAATATCCGGATTACAACCCTGAAATAACCCGAACAATTGAAATGACAAAAAAATAAACCACCAAACTCCACTCCGGCTGACCAAGAAATGGAGTCTTCCCAATTACCATGCATGACATCTTAACCACTGCATTTCGCATCAATGTTGCTGGAACCTTCACCAATTTCAATATTATCGACTTCATTCAACAAGTTCCCAAGAGGATTTGCGTGCTCCCAGTCATTGTCATTGATCACAATTACTCCATCTTGAATCATTCTTTCTATTTCCCTTTTCAAAGATCGACAATCTTCAATGCTATGCCCTTGGACATTAGAGTGGTACATGCATCGTACATTAGGATCAAAGCCCTTTGCATATGGGTCTGGAGTATAGCCGAGGAGCGGCTCAATCAGGCCAGAATGCTTTAACTTTCCAAACAAACTTGTGTAGGACTCCCCAATTGGCGTGAAACTATTTCTTTGCCTTTGTTCTCTTCCTTGCCCCTGTTTTCTAGGGTTGTTGGGTGCTCGAGAATGCTGCGAAGGCAAGAGTGCATTATGCGGTGCTGGCGCTCGCCATAGAGAGTGACCTGGTGGTTGGACATATGATCGGACATTGTTCGGAGGATAATACTGAGGTGGATTGTGTGGAGCTCGGGGATAGGTTTGGGGTTAGAGTTGAGGCTGGGTATATTGGTGAGGTGGACCCTTTGATCCATGTCGTGATTCTGAAACAATCATGGCAACATCATCGTGTTCCTTCTGACCCAGCAAGCTTCCTGTGTCATTCTGAGTTGCTTGTGTTGAGACTTTTAAAGCAGAATAACTCATGATCTTGCTAGACTTCAGCCCCTCTTCTACTAGCTCCCCCATTCTTAACACCTTATCGTAAGCAACCTCGGAGGGATAATATTGGGCGTTATGAGCTTTGGGCGGGTGTTCATTGTTGAGAACTGTGGATGTGACCGGAGGGCACTTTTCGGAAAAGATAGTTGGACGACGAGTGATGGAGCCACTAGGGTGGCTGGGAAAGCTGTGATAAGCAGGTAAATATGGAGAGAGTGGAGGATCGTCTGGCGCTGTGTCTGGAGTTTGGGTAAGGACAGCGTCTAGGAGGTTGGGTGGTGGCGGGGGTGGTGGCGGGGGTGGTGGCGGGGGTGGTGCCTTCCCAGTCATCCATGCCCGATACATGTCTACCACGTGTTGTCTCAACATCTTTACCTCTTCTACCAACCCGTTGTCCTGTTCAACCAGTTGCTTTCGGGCACCGGTAGCAACCCACTCAGTTCTATTGTTGTTTGCCATTGCCTTTGTCCTTGTGTTGTAAGGAAGAGTTACCACTTTAAAACCACAAACCAACCACCTCTCTGGAATGACATGACAAAATGAAACCATCACGTTAGCGTTAGGGCATTTAACATATTGGTACCCGCACATTTGGAGAGTGAATGCACCTAGGCAGTTAATAGTTCCTATTATGCTTTTGATCGGTCGCATGCGTCATCCCGGCTTTATTTACCAAGCCTTTCCTTTAATCCTCCCTCGTGTTTTCCATTGTTTGTTTCTTGCCTTTCCCTCTTTTCTTTTGCTTTTCTCTCTTTTTTTTCCCTCTTTTTTTTTGCCTTGGTTTTTCCTTGTTCCTATTCGCTCCTTTCCTCAAAATTGTTTTTCCGCTCTTTTCTTTCCTTTGTTCCCTTTTTATTTTCTCTTGTTTGCTTCTGTTTGGTTCCTTAGTTTCTTTTTGTTTTTCTTTTTCCCTATTTTATTTTTCTTTCCTTTCTTGTTTTTCACCTCTTTCCTTTCATTCTTTTCTCGTTTTTCCTTTTTTCATTTAGTTACGGTCGAATCCTATGGAGATTGCCTACGTATCATGACCCCGCGTGAATCAGACCGAGCGTAGTTCTTGCAGAATAGAAGCAAAATATTTTTTGGGAATTTCAATTTTATTGATAGCAAATAAGACTCAGACTCTAATGCAGAAAAGAACTACAGACTCCACCATCCCTATTCCATTTTAAATGAAAATACAGACTCAATCAACTGACTGACTTTTAACGAAAAGGAAATATAGACTCCAGGAAATACAGACTCAAATGACCAACTCTAGTAGAAAAGGAAATACAGACTCAAAAGACAAACTCTGGTAGAAAAGGAAATACAGACTCAAAAGACAATCATGAATACATTAAAGCTCCTGGTGCTCGCGGGACATCGTTCGGTCTCGCCGCGGGCCTATATTCTCCTTATTTTGAATCGTGCTCATCCTGCACATTTATTAAGGTGATTTGATCACTTATTTTGACCTAAAAGGAAAAAATGACACTATTTTTGTTCAAATTTCCAATTTTAAAACAAACGGCCGGTTTTGCAGTTACGGCCTTTGAGCACTTCGGGGAGAAGATTTTAAGGTTGTGTCTGCTAACCGTTGAAATTGACTCAGGGTGGCTGTTCTTGCAAAACCAGCCTTCCGGCGCCCTTTTTGGGGACATTCGGCTTATTTTAAACAAGAATGGCGGCACCCGACTTATTCATGACGAAATTAAAAAAATTTGGCATTTTTGGCTATTTTTGAAAAAGGGGAGGTTGGACCCGATGAGGGTTGCCTACGTATCTCACATCCGGTGAGAATCAAACCTGCGTAGTTCGGTCAAATAGACCTAACTATTTTTTGAAAACAAGATTCTTTTTGTTTTTGTTGGCAAATACACTATTTTTGAAAGCAAGATTCTTTTTTATATTTTCTTTTTCAGTGGCAAATAAACAAACTAATTTGAAAATAAAACTCTTTTTTGTTCTTCCTTTCCATTGGTAAACAAAACAAACTAAAAAAACTACTTTTCTTCTTTTTCTTTCATTTTCTCAAAAATCCGGCAGCATTTCGGCACTACTTGGACATTGGTTTTTCTAGTATAGGTAATTAACTCTCTACACTGCTATTTTCTCTTTTTCTCTTTTTGTTTTTTTTCAATTTTTCCAGACATTCAAATCCGGTCAGCATGCGAGTCAAAAACAGATAAATGCACAAGTAGGATGCATTAGGATGGTCCATTATTCCGGGTACACCTGTCCTAGACGGACCCAACCCCTGTGTTGAGTCCCCAAAGTCAAGATGCGTGTGATGCAAATAAGCGTTCCTACTAGGGATCCGGCATGAAGTCAAGTTATTCTAGGTTCAAAACCTGGGTATAGGTTCTAGACTGTGTACCCAAGCGGACAACTCGAGTCGAGGAGGGGGCTACGTACCGGGGACCCGCGGGATCGTCCGGCTTAGTAACTTGTCCAGCCTCTTTCTTATTGTAAGGTATGACACTTACAGAATAGGGAGTCTCGACCAGTAAGCACATCCCTGGAGGTGAGAAGAGAAGGGTTTCGGCACAGTTTATATACAGTTCAGATAATATCAAAGCGGTAAAGCATTTAGCATATTTAGCAGGAAACATGTATGAAAATCAGATAAAGCCAAATACAACAATATGTCTAAGCTCGAATTCTCAAACCCTGAACCGAAGTTCTGGGTTTGTTGTCCCCAGCAGAGTCGCCAGAGCTGTCACTCCTCCTTTTTTCTTACACCCCGCAAGGGCATAAAGGAGTTTTTCCACTTAAAGGACAATCGGAACGAGATTTATTACTAAGATTTCAGAGTCGTCACTTGGGAGATTAATGGTGTCCCAAGTCACCGGTTGAATCCCGAACCGAGGAAATTATGACTCTGTTTAACAGTCCGCGATCCAGAAATCCGAGTAAGGAATTCTGTTAACCCGGGAGAAGGTGTTAGGCATTCCCGAGTTCCGTGGTTTTAGCACGGTCGCTCAACTGTCATATTTGGCTTATTTACCTGATTTTACAACATGTTTTAGTCTATGTGCTTTTTAACCGCTTTTATTATTATTATTTTAAAGAGGATTGCAACGTCGTGAAAATATGTCTCGAACCGCATCACATAAATGCACCCGCGATTTTTGACACATTTAAACTTCATTGAGATTTAGATTCGGGTCACATAAATGCGCACCCGAGTTTAGGAAGGTAATGTTATTAAAAGACGCGCTTAAAGAAGCTAACGCGTTATTATCTTTGGGGAAAGCCGTGAGATTCGCTAAACGGCTCATCCCGAATTCTAAGTATTGTTGTATAAACATTTATCGAAGGCCCCGCAATTTTGTTTGTTTTGTTTGGCGAGGCTCATCTCGTTTTATTATTAAAAGGCAAACCTAAAGTAATCTACAATTTTCTATCATGTATTGTCTCTAAAAACACAAAGGAAAGGCCCTAATTAATTAATTATTTTGTCCGAACCTAACGATTTTAGGACCAAACGGCTGAAATTCAGCCAATTCCATGACATTGGCCCAATAGGAGAGGCGGCTGGCCCAGATTTTACTTGCACTAGAACTGGACTGCCTGGGCCATCCGTTAGTGCTGAAGCCCAAACTGTCCGAAGAGGGGCTGTTTAGCTTTGATTGTTAAACTAAACCAAGTTTCAATTCAATTTGAGAAAATATGCACCAAGATTGCTTCAAATTATTCAAAGTGCACTCAACAGTTGTAATAAGGAAGAACAACATTCACCTACTCAAACTAATGAAGCATTGATCATTTGAATTCCAGTTCCAACTCGGATTGTCCTATTTATTTACCTATTAGTGAGTTCCTAAATACCAATACAAATGCAAATCAGACTAAAACATGGTTCGACTTTAGCAACAGTAATAACAACTTATTGGCTAATTCAAATTAAACTACTAAACCAGATGCCAACACATCAAGTGATTTCGATATTTTGGACTTGGATTACTGAAATTAGCTGCTGAAACTTACAACCATTTTGAACCTATTTCTTACAACTACACAACTACTGGAATTAGCTACTGAGACTTACAACCATGTTGAACCTATTTTTACAACTACAAGACTAGATCAGGCATTCAACTCACAAACAAGTCCGAAAGAGTAATAGTTACACAGTCCACTTACTACAAATTGTAAGGTGTCCATTCATTTAACTTTCCACTGCAGCTACTGTGTAGATACAATTAAACTATCATAGATACAAACAAATTGCTATCACAAGCCAGATTTCATTTCTTCAATTAACTAATACACGTCGACTGTTTCAGTCCTTCACACATCAACTGGAGCTGAAAAAATACCTGAAAATAGAAATAGAAATGGAGGAGAAGAGGTCAGCCAAAATAATGATCGAGCAGCAGCAGTAATGAACAATTTCCAGCAATATTGAATAACGAACAGCCCAGGAATGGATTCAGAAATTCAGAAATATTCAACAACCAAGCAGAAACTAACAAATCAACCCAAAGACCACTTGAAATGCACTCAAATAAACTCGAAATGCATTAGAATACTTCAGCAGATGCACAACTCGTCCAAAACCAGTTTAAACAGACCCAAAATTGCTCGAAAACAGACCAGGGAACACTTGAAGTTTCAGAATCCAAGTATTGAACTAGAAGAATGGAAATCGATAACTAAAAGTCAAAATTAACCTGAATTATCTAATGGAACAGTATTTTTTTTTGGTTTTTCTAGAGGTTTTCTATTGTTTTTTGGGTTTTTGAATGTTGGATTTCAAAATCAGATCTGAAACTTAGAGAGCATCTTTTGGGGGGAATTTTTGGAGCTGAAGACTTGTTCTCTAAGGCATTGACATGCCTTTTTATAAGCAAAATGAGGGCAGCCCTCAGATTTTCAGCTTTCTTTTTAGTCCCTCTTTTATTCTTTACTTAGCCTCTACTTATTAACTTGTTCCTCAAGTTAGTACCCTAAGCTTGCTGAAATTACAACTAAAGCCCTAGTCTAGAAGACCCTAGAAGACCCTAGTGTTAACTACCATATTCCACCCAAGCTCAAATACCTAAACTATCCCTGAATACCCCCTTGAAATTACTTAACTAGGTCACAATTAACCCACCCTTCTTCCTTGATTAAAGCTACCAGCTACAACCCAATTCACCTAAAGTTAAACTAATTGGACAATCAACTAAACAAGGAAATAAATTGCATTAATCATTCGTGGATCAACTAACTAACCAAGATTAAACCTATTAAAATCAGATATAAAGCACTGCCATAAAGAACAAATCAGACACACTTAATGAAACTTAAAACATGGAATTATTAATATAATTGCTACTCATACTGATTTAACCTAACTCATTAACACTAAACCATAAGGAATCAGATTCAAACAAAGCCCAAACTATCACAACAGATTAATCAAAGAATTACACTAATAATCAGACTAGAACCAAAAATTAAAATGAATTAAAATCTAAACGGAATCGAGCACAAAAATAGAACAACAATCAGAACATGAACGATACGAACAAAACGAGAATTAACCGAACTAAAAATCAAATTAACACATAAAACCGAATAATATTGACTAACAATTAACAAACTAGAACTCACGAGAACCAAGAAAAGAAATAATAGAATTGAGAAGAAAGACTTACTAATTTCAGAATTCATATGGCCAAACCGTCTAAATTGATTTTTGATTAATGTTATTTGTCTATTTCGTCAGAAATAGGCATGCATCATTACATCTGACTCCAAAACACCTCGAAACAGATCCGACTTCATAAACCCTAGATTTGAAATCCAACGAGTTCCGGTGGGATTTGAGGGGTTTTAGTTAGGGATTAGTGATGAGGGAAGTCAGGGGAGTAGATGGTACGAATTTAGGGCCGTTTGGACAAAGTAGCATTTTGGACGGAAAATTTCAATTCAATATTCGAGCAGTTCCGGCCATGTTCGAGGGACGGGGCTTGGTGGTTTGATAGAGGAGGTCACGGCGATTCTACGGTGTTAATTGGATGGTGAACAGAGAAAATTGCGTCATGTCCGGAAAATCTTCAAACGAAGATTCGACGGGTTCAAGCAAAATTCGAAGGAAAATGAAAGTGGATTCGGATAGAGGAGGAGAAGGGGAGTTCATGGTGTTATTTTGGGAGTCATTTGCATCGGCGCCGCCATCGCCGGCAGTGGGGAATAAGGACGGCGCCGCTAGGGTTTCTGGGGTTGGGTTTCTGATGATGGAGATGATGGGGGGGGGGTGAGGGTTTCGGACACATTTATACATGGAGAACCATAGTTCTCCACCGTTGATCTAAAGAACCTCGACGGCCTGGATCGTTCAAAGGCGAAACGGCGTCGTTTCACTTGGGAGAGGGTGGACCGGGTCAGGGAATGGGTTGGGCTGGGACGAACGGGTTCTGGTGGAAAATTGTTTGGGCTGGGAATTAAATTAAAATGGCCCAATTTTCCTCTTCTCTTCATTTCAAAGCAAACAATTCAAAATTCCCTTTTTCTTTTTCTCTTTCTCTTTTTTTTTCAAGATTTAATTAAAATCAAAATTAATTCCTAGAGCTAAATTAACTACTAAAAAAAAACTTAATTAAACCTAAAATGGTAATCAACACAAGCATAACAGAAAAACTATTCGTAAATCAAAGCTAACATTAAAAGTGCAAATTAACTATTTTTGTGATTTTCCATTTCATAGAACAATTGATTAAATAATTCTTAAAATACAAACTAACTCCTAAATGCACATGCAACACATTTTTAGTATTTTCCATGAATTAAAATGCACAAACAAATACAAGCAATTAATAAAAAATGCCACGAAAATCAACAAAATTAAAAATAATGAAAAGAAAATTATTTTGTTTGAAATTATGGGAGTAATTCATATAGGGCAAAAATCACGTGCTCACAGCTGCCCCTCTTTGCCCGGAAACACGAAGAGTTTTCGTGCAAAGATAAGTGAGCGGAAACGAGCGATTTTTGCCCGTTCGAATACTCCGTGTGAAGCATTTTGAAAACCGTCTGACCGAACCCTGCTTCAAAGGTTGCCTACATATCCTTGGCTAAAAAGGAATCAAGTTAGTGTAGTTCGGGAAGGTTTGGTAGCTGGGACTACCAGGAGCTGTGATTTCACTGCTGTTGCTACTGCTACTGCTCGCTGACCTCCTTATTACACC
>NW_017674969.1:14826-74514 GCF_001879085.1 Nicotiana attenuata
GGAGCAGATTATTGAATACTTCAGCAGATGCACAACATCGTCCAAAACCAGTTTAAACAGACCCAAAATTGCTCGAAATCAGACCAGGGAACACTTGAAGTTTCAGAATCCAAGTATTGAACTAGAAGAATGGAAATCGATAACTAAAGTCAAAATTAACCTGAATTATCTAATGGAACAGTATTTTTTTTTTTGGTTTTTCTAGAGGTTTTCTATTGTTTTTTGGGTTTTTGAATGTTGGATTTCAAAATCAGATCTGAAACTTAGAGAGCATCTTTTGGGGGGAATTTTTGGAGCTGAAGACTTGTTCTCTAAGGCATTGACATGCCTTTTTATAAGCAAAATGAGGGCAGCCCTCAGATTTTCAGCTTTCTTTTTAGTCCTCTTTTATTCTTTACTTAGCCTCTACTTATTAACTTGTTCCTCAAGTTAGTACCCCTAAGCTTGCTGAAATTACAACTAAAGCCCTAGTCTAGAAGACCCTAGTGTTAACTACCATATTCCACCCAAGCTCAAATACCTAAACTATCCCTGAATACCCCCTTGAAATTACTTAACTAGGTCACAATTAACCCACCCTTCTTCCTTGATTAAAGCTACCAGCTACAACCCAATTCACCTAAAGTTAAACTAATTGGACAATCAACTAAACAAGGAAATAAATTGCATTAATCATTCGTGGATCAACTAACTAACCAAGATTAAACCTATTAAAATCAGATATAAAGCACTGCCATAAAGAACAATCAGACACACTTAATGAAACTTAAAACATGGAATTATTAATATAATTGCTACTCATACTGATTTAACCTAACTCATTAACACTAAACCATAAGGAATCAGATTCAACAAAGCCCAACTATCAAACAGATTAATCAAAGAATTACACTAATAATCAAGACTAGAACAAAAAATTAAAATGAATTAAATCTAAACGGAATCGAGCACAAAAATAGAACAACAATCAGAACATGAACGATACGAACAAAACGAGAATTAACCGAACTAAAAATCAATTAACACATAAAACCGAATAATATTGACTAACAATTAACAACTAGAACTCACGAGAACCAAGAAAAGAAATAATAGAATTGAGAAGAAAGACTTACTAATTTCAGAATTCATAATGGCCAAACCGTCTAAATTGATTTTTTGATTAATGTTATTTGTCTATTTCGTCAGAAATAGGCATGTAACATCTGACTCCAAAACACCTCGAAACAGATCCGACTTCATAAACCCTAGATTTGAAATCCAACGAGTTCCGGTGGGATTTGAGGGGTTTTAGTTAGGGATTGTGATGAGGAAGTCAGGGGAGTACATGGTACGAATTTGGGGTCGTTTGGACAAAGTAGCGTTTTGGACAGAAAATTTCAATTCAATATTCGAGCAGTTCCGGCCATGTTCGAGGGACGAGGCTTGGGGGTTTGATAGAGGAGGTCACGGCGGTTCTACGGTGTTAATTTGATGGTGAACGGAGAAAATTGCGTCATGGCCGGAAAATCTTCAAACGAAGATTCGACGGGTTTCAAGCAAAATTCGAAGGAAAATGAAGTGGATTCGGATAGAGGAGGAGAAGGGGAGTTCATGGTGTTATTTTGGGAGTCATTTGCATCGGCGCCGCCATCGCCGGCAGTGGGGAATAAGGACGGCGCCGCTAGGGTTTCTGGGGTTGGGTTTCTGATGATGGAGATGATGGGGGGGGGGTGAGGGTTTCGGACACATTTATACATGGAGAACCATAGTTCTCCACCGTTGATCTAAAGAACCTCGACGGCCTGGATCGTTCAAAGGCGAAACGGCGTCGTTTCACTTGGGAGAGGGGTGGAACCGGGTCAGGGAATGGGTTGGGCTGGGACGAACGGGTTCTGTGGGAAATTGTTTGGGCTGGGAATTAAATTAAAATGGCCCAATTTTCCTCTTCTCTTCATTTCGAAGCAAACAATTCAAAATTCCCTTTTTCTTATTCTCTTTCTCTTTTTTTCAAGATTTAATTAAAATCAAAATTAATTCCTAGAGATAAATTACTACTAAAAAAAACTTAATTAACCTAAAATGGTAATCAACACAAGCAATATTAACACAAAAAACTATTCGTAAATCAAAGCTAACATTAAAAGTGCAAATTAACTATTTTTGTGATTTCCATTTCATGAACATTGATTAAATAATTCTTAAAATACAAACTAACTCCTAAATGCACATGCAACACATTTTTAGTATTTTTCCATGAATTAAAATGCACAAACAAATGCAAGCGATTAACAGAAAATGCCACGAAAATCAACAAAATTAAAAATAATGAAAAGAAAATTATTTTATTTGAAATTATGGGAGTAATTCATATATGGCAAAAATCACGTGCTCACAGGGCTGGGCCGGGTTTAGTGTAATTTTAATTTTTTTGTTTTGGAATTTTGTATAAATATTGTAAGTTATATTAATACAAAGTACTAACATAAAGAATACAAGGAAGATGGAAAAAAATTGCACTTATTGCAAGTGCTACTTTTATTTCTTAATTCAAACTTGCATATTGAAAGGTTTAAATTTTTTTCAACAAGTAAAATAATAAATTCAAAGGTTTTGCATTGCCTTAGTAAGTTCATCATAATCAATATGAACGGATTGACCTTCTTCTGGAGTGTAAATTCAGATGGTTACCATGTTGTTAATATATCTCCAAGTTCCTCGTCTTCTGGGCTATCAACATATTCACGTCCTTGATTTCTTCGTTCCGATCTAATCCAATCTCTGAAACATACTAAAACTTCCAAAGCATTGCTTCCCAATGAGTGGCGGGTGTCTCCAAGTTGTTGTCTTGCTTGGCTAAATGCACTCTCCGATGCAAAAGTAGAAATTGGCACATTCAGCACGTCCCGAGCCATAGCGAAAAGAACAGAAAATTGCTTTCCATTCTCATGCCACCATCCGAACGGTGAAAATTCCTTTGTGCGAGGCTGTTTTTGCTTCTGCAAATAGAATTGAAGTTCATCAATGTTCCTGCTACTGGTTTGAGTGTTAGAAAATGTAGAAAAAATATTAAAACTATCAAAGCCTTCTTTATCATTCATAGTAGCAGAAGTGCTACATTGCATAGTAGGATTAACATTGCCTACAGTACGAGCATCATCATCAATTACATTTGCATAATAATTATATAATTATTGTAAATATTCATTTAGCTTGTTCATAGAAACATATAAATCTGGGGTTTCACTTGGTCCAATCTCCATATAAGTATATAAAGCATTCATTAATTGGTGACAATCAGACATCTTAATAGAAGGATTTAAAACACACCAATTAAGTAAATCGGAGGAATTGGAAAGAAATATTTTTTGAATTTNGAACCTAAGTTATATCTTCCAAAGGTATTACTACCACTACATTTGTTGTCTAAAAGGTCTTAAACTACTTCCCATTATCCAGGCGGGTCCTGACAACTTCTAGTTAAAAAAAACAATTTTAACCTAAGCAGACCTTGTTATCTATATCTTGTTATCTAAGCAGACCTTAAAACTACGTCCCATTATCCAGGAGGGTCCTGAAAACTTCTAATTGAATCCTATCTTAAGCATGCCAATTTCGAAACCCACTTATGCTACTCATGATTGTTTTGACATTTAAACTAAGTCCCATTTTCCAGAAGGGTCCTGATAATTTCTAGTCATACCTGTTTTGGTGCTTGCTTTTTCCCTAAGGAGGGTTTCTCCGAAACCAACAAAAACTTTCTGCCCCTGTTTCAATCAAAGAAAAATCTTGTCAGTTTAAAAATGTGGTGGTTGGTTTGTGGCCTTGAACTTTGAGGGTGATTGCTCCTTTTCTTCCCATGATCGCTGATTCCATTTGAAGACCTTGCTTGTTTGGTGACTAACCACTTTCCTCTGTCATCTTTACCATTAAAAATACCTCTTCTCCATTCAGACCCAACACCCTCTATCTGTTGCACCGCTCGTACCGACATTTACCAAACCTTTGTGTTTCACCTGGATCCCAAAGCACGTCCATTACCCCCACTCTGTGTATACGCTGTTCTTTCTTGACTTAACCACTGGCTTCGGCCTTGAGGTCAGTTGCTCCTTCATTTTGGTTTCCATTCGACGACCTTGCTCATTCCTTGACTAACCACTTCCTTTGTAAGCCTTGACCCGGAAAACACCTCTTCTCGTTCAGGCCCAATACCCTTTATCTATTGCACCGCTCGTACCGACATTTACCAAACCTTTGTGTTTCACCTGGACTCCCAAACATATTAATTGTTACCCACTCAGTGTGTATGCCGTTCTTTCTTGACTCAAACCCCTGGTCCTGTCCTTGAGGTCTACGGCCCCTCATTTGCCATGATAACTTTGATTTCTGCTTGGAAGACATTGCTTGTCACTGGTTAACCAACTTTTGTCAATCTTGCCACAGAAAATGCCTTTGATCCATTTACCTAACACCCTCCATCCGTTTGCATTGTTCATGAATTGATATGTACCAAGCCTTCATATTTTAAACGAATCCCAAAGCATGTTGACTGTTACCAGCTCAATGCGTTTGTTGTTCATTCCTGACTTAACGCTTTGATGTGTTCACCAGATCCCGTTTTGTTCAATTGGAAAGTTTGGTGGCAGATTTTGAAGTCATTTCTCACTTGTTTTGACGACACAGACTCAAGAGGAGGAAGTAAATGAAACAAAAGGAACAGAGTGAAGGACAAAGGAAAGAGATGATTCCTAACAAGAAAACTACGAAGTGGAAACCTATCAGGTGTGGATACCAACTCTAATGACCATGGCATCACCTGTAGATATTTTGTCAAGCAAAATCTGATGTTCAGCTCTTGTTGTACCTTTTCACCATGAAACTGGGCTTCAATGCTCCGCTTATCCAATCTGATTCACAATCCTTATTCGACTTGTAGTGCCCGAAGGGTTTTCACCATCAAGCCTCTCTCATTTCGTTCTTTCTCTCAACTTACAGTCGCCTCAAGGTGACCGTGAAGGTTTTCACCAATAAGACTCTCTCATTTTTGATTTCTCTCAATTCACTTTGCCTTATGGTGCCCGTGAGGGTTTTCACCAATAAGACTCTCTCATTTTCCTTATTTTTTTGCTTGTACCGGAGTGTTGCCCCTGCCATGAATCACTTCTGCTTGCTCGTCTTGGCACTTCTTGAAGACTGATCGGAAGGTCTTTCTTTGGGCCGTAATGTGGGCTTTGGGATAGGGTGAGAAAGAAAGGGTATCAAAGGCTCAAAACAATTCAACATGGGTTCAAAATTACAACTTTCGGAATCAGATTTCCCACAATAACCACAACTTCTGCCCCAGTTTCTTCCTTGGGGACTTTGGACTTTTATGTCGGTGTGACTGAACCTCAGAGAGAGGCTGCCTACGTACCCTTTCGGGATCAAGTCAAACGTAGTTCAGGTCATAGAATTTTTCCTTTTCTCCCACTTTTCTTTTCTTTCTTTTCATTTCTTTTCTTTTCCTTCTCTTTTATGTTCTTTTCTCTTCTTTTTTCTTTTCTTTTCTTTTCTCTTCTTTTCTTTTCTTTTCTTTTTCTCTTCTTTTCTCTTTTCTTTTCTTTTCACTTCTCTTTTTTCTTTTCTTTTTCACTGTTTTTCTCTTGTTTCTCCGTTGATTTTCCCCGCTTGGGCTTACGAATTTTATTATTGATTCCGAAAGAGGGGTACGAAAGAAAATAATTGAGGCTCAAAGGGGTAACAAAGGATAAAGTGTTTGGATAGCAGAACAAAATGCCTTCGTCATTCCAATCTCCAAAATATGTCAAGTACAAACTACACAATTAAACAAACATGAGGAAAACATACGTAACATCTTTTGATTGCACCAGAATTACTAACCATATCCACACATTTGCCTTCTACATTTGTCAATTACCCCGCACCATTGGACAACAATCTCGGTACCACGAACGGCCCCTGTAGACTTGGGGCAAACTTGTTTTTGGTTTCAAGCCGAAGTGGCATGATGCATTTCAACAGTATTTCTTTATGTTCTGTCTGCCCCAGTTTCACACAATTTGGGCTCGAAGTGATCTCAAAATCCCTCGACTGTCCTTACATCTTCAACATTGTTTTATTGCTTAATTACTAAACTGACNGGGGGTATTTATAGTTTTAAAGAAGGTTAATTTTGTAAAATCAAAAAGGGTTAAAAATAAAAATAAAAAATTGGCTATTTTTGCAATTGATCCGTTGGCTAACGGATCATTTCAAATTTCTGACCGTTGCCAACGGTCAATGGGCCCCACACAATCGAAAAAATAAAAAAAACAAAAAAAAATTACTAGCCGTTAAACTGGGCCGGTTCCGGGCCGGTTAAACCGGTTAGGGGCACTGTTCATACGTACTGGGTTTAACGGGTCCGGTTAACCGGTAAAAAATAATAAACGTTCAAACCCCCTATACCGCTCCTACCCAGCCCACCCGGCCCCTTATGAACCGGGCCGGTCCGGTTCCGGTTTTAATCGGTCTGGGCTGGTCCGGTTCTGGGTCAACCCGGCCCGTTAGCCACCTATACCTCGAACTAATCGGTGCCCAAAACAGTCAAGAAGCAAACTGATGAACAAGAAGGTAAGCTAGAAAGTATTGTATTGCTTTGATATGCGTGAATGTAAGATGATTACAAGATGATTAGGACCTTCTTTATATAGTAGAGGAATCCTATTTATGGTACAATTCTAATTACAGAAGCGAATCCCATGATTAACTAAATAAGCGCCCTTGATTTGATCTGTTTCGAGATTTACGCCATGATCTTCGGCCCGTCACGGATATCTCACCTTTCTGTTATCATGCTTTGCTCGATATCTGTCTCCTTTGGTCTCGATCGCTACTGGCCTCGATCTTCAATAAGTGCCTCGATCCTCGCCTTGTCCTCGTACCTCGGTCTGGTCCGTTCCGAGGCCGACCTTCGACGCAATTCCCTAGCCTCGATCAAATAGTAAAATCGGGTAGGCTTTTTATTCGTATACAGGGTCCCCTCATTTCTTGGAATGTAATGAGAAGAAACGAATTGAAGCTTCGATTTTGTACCTCGACCTGTCATGACGTCATCTTCATGACATAAGCGATGGGAGTGACTGAAATGCCCCGTTGGTTCGCATGTCGAGGCATTAAATGCCTGTCAGTTGTTGTCCGCCATTATTGATTTTGAACCTCCACCTTCTTCCTATAAATGCGCTTTCCTTCTCTTTTGTCCAAACTTTACTCTTAATCTCCGCCCTAATCTTCAAAGCTTTTCACTTCCTTCAAGCCCTTTCGTGCTGCATAATCTCTAGGTTTCGTTATCAACCTTCCCTCAAAACACCAAACCTCATTCCCTTCTTCCTTCTTTCAATTTGCAGGGATGGCAAAAATGTCTAAAACCGTTCCACAAAAATAGGGTGCCTCGTTATCACGATCGGACGACGATAAAACACCGGTGGAGCCGCGCCCTGAGAAGTGCATTCTCGAGGGAGGGGGGTGCTCTTACTTCCGACTTCAAAGTCGAGAAAACTTCGTCTGTCCCTGGCCGGTGCGAGCCGATGTCGAGATACATGTGCTCGATAATTGAGAGTGACCTTGAGCAGGTCAAGAAAGACTGTCATTGGAAGAAGAAAGAGGTGGTGATTCTGACTCCCGAGGAAGATATCACTACCTACGTGAAAGAGTTTCTAAGTGTTTACACTTACCCTTTCACGCTAGGCCCTGTCGATCCCATCATGATTGACTTCTGCCGCCAATACCAAATAACCCTAGGTCAGATCCACCCTTCCTTTTGGCATATTGTCATTCTGTTCCGATTTTTCACGAGCAAAAAAAAAGAAGGGACGCCTTTCACCATCGACCACTTCATCAGGCTGTATAGGCCCCGTCTTTTTCGAAGGGGGTTGATAAAGCTTCAACGTCAGGCCACCAAGGTGTTGTTCTCGAGCATAGACGAGGACAAAGATTGAGGGTGGATGGGTCGGTTTGTTTGAGTGAAGACTTCCGACCTAATTCCGTCCGAGAAGATGCCATTTCTCGAGAAATGGAATATGAAGCATAAGTTCAATCCTTGCTTTAGCTTCTATTTACTGTTTTGTTTCCTTTACTTCTCCTCATCGACATCCTTTTCTATGATGTAGCGGTCGCTTGGATGCCTGGTGAGATTTCGAACCTCGAGAGCTAGGTTCGGACCCTAGCTTCGACCTCTTCGTACGCTGAGCGCTCATGGCGCGATTTAGCAAGGGGCCGATGGGAGGCCAAAAATCACGATAATCCTTTTCTTTATGTATCTGATGGCCTTAAAATGTTTCCCTCTTATACTTACTTGATTTCCTTTCATACACTCCTCGGGAAAGATGCCGTCATGAGGCCCCCGTCCGGGGAGGGGGAGGTTTCGCCCTCGGTCCCGAAGCCGTCGAAGGAAAAGAAAAGAAAAAGGGTCTCGCCCTCCGATACTCCAAAGCCCAAGAAGAGCAAGGCTCGCAGGTCGAAAAAAGACACCGCCATCCTGCTTGCTGATGTAGCTCAGTGACTAAGGGAGGAGGAAGAGGAAGATGAAGATGTTGGCTTCGAGCTAGTAGCTTGAACGAAGAGAAGCGTCGATGCCCCGAAGGCTGCTGAGCCGGTGATGATCGAAGAGTTTCAGCCTCGGACCGAGGAGATCTCGGAAGATGGCCCGAGCAAAGTCCCCAAGTCGTTGGAGGCTAAATATGCCTCCCGCCGTGATGAGCAATCAACGGATGTGCCTGAAGGGGCCGATTCTGAGGCCCTTCGAAATGAAGATAACGCCCCAAGTGACTTGCTTGGGGCAATAGATATTGACAATTCGCTGCCCCTCCCCATATTTTTCGAGGGGAAAATTCAGGAAGCCCAGGCCATGGGACCCCCAATGTAGGAACGACCCGCGAAGGGGAGGACCTTTTCCGTTGCTGCTTCACGGGAGTCAAAGATGCTACCGACTTGGGTGATGCATCGAGTCTCTTCGATGAGGCTCAACGGCTCCTGAGCCGGGTAAGCCTTAGCTCCCTTCGTCAATATTACGCTTGCATTTATTTCTTCTTGCCTGATTTCCTTTCTTTCTTCATAAGCCTTGACACTTCATCGGGAAGCATTTTCTAATCCCGGGCAGAGCTGAGCCGGTGCGAGGCCGATATTAAAAGGCTCACGGAGGAGAGAAATGCCCTCAAACTTCTCAATGGGCAAAAAGAAGAGGAGATCAAGGACCTTCGAGTCTAATATGCCACAACTATAAAGAGCAGACCAACCTGATTGCGCAGGTATTTTCTTTTAGAAGCTCGATGTATCAATTCGGGGACGATTACTAACACTTTGATCCTGCAGGTTCAGCAGAAGGCCAAAAAGATCGAGCAGCTTCGCGAGGAGGCCAACATGATGAAGGCGAAGACTTAGGGGTGGAAGCAAAACATGGACCGCCTTGCCTCGGAGAAAGATACTGCTCGAGCCCAACTGTCATTGGCCGAACGTCAACTCCAAAGCATGAAGGAGGAAAGCTTGGCCCGAGCCAAGAAAATTGAGGAGCTCGAAGCTTGGTTGGCCGTCGAACTTGAAAAGGCCACCTCTGAGGCAGAAAAAGTAAAGGCTGACGTGGAGGCGATCGTGGCCGTCTACCGAGCTGACGCCGAAGCTGCTCAAACTCGAGCAAAGAAAGTTGCTAATACGGCTCACACTCGATCATACTGGGTTTCCGAGCATGCCAAGTACCAGTCTCGACGAGAGACTCTTGAGGAGATTCATGCTCGTAGCTTTGACCTTGCTGTCGATATCGAGAACGCGAAAGTACTCGAGGCCGAAGCCAAAGCGTTTCTCTCTTCCGATGATGATGATTCTGGGAGCGCGAGTGGATCCGAGAGTGGAGGGGATTCTGATGATGAAGACGCAGCTCCTGAAGAAAATTAGGCACTTAGGATTTTTCCTTTTTTGAATTTTTTGTGTAGGATCCTGACCGATCCATGTAAATATTCTCATATATATATATATATAACGTTTTCTTTCTTATCTCGACTTTTATCTTGTGAAAATTCCAATTTGCTTTTCGCCTTATGACAATTTTGATACACTTTGCAAGACCGTATGACTCACTTCGTGCCTTGCAAAAATTTTGTTTGTGAATCTGAAACTTAGGCAACTTGATTGAAGTCAGACTAATATAGTCTCTATAATCGAGTGAGTACTTGCTCGAACTCGAAGTAGAAAAACCCTTAGGTTTTTGTTGATTAAGGGTGTATTCTCGAACTCAAAAAATTATATGGCCCTTAGGCTTTTGAGTTGGGCCGATATGGCCTTAAAAGAGTGGCTTTTATCCCTTTTCGGCTTAAAAAGATTAATCATATAAAAATTTATCATGCCTTGGCACGAAGTAAGTCTACACCCGTTGGGTTTCTACGGGGTTTAGTGTTATTGAAACCCTTTGGTTGTTTCCCGAGGGTAGCCTTTTTAACCGGTTTATAAAAGTATTCGAAGGCCTGTTTTCATTACGAAATTCGGACGTCTCCGAACCGTGTTAGTTTGGTCGTAGCCTTAGGATTTTCCTCTTGGGCTTATTTTCCCAATTATACTTCAAACTTGTTAAAAGTATCAGTCCTCGAGTGGGGCGTCCTTGGCCTAAAAAATCGAGGATTTCCTTTTTAAGGTCTTATGGTCTCGAAGTTTAATAATTTGAGCATGTCGATTTTTGGACGGCAGTCCTCGAGTACGGGGTTGGTTGCTCGAGCTTTTAGTTGCGATCGGCACTTGAGCTAGTTTGCGCGATAGATCGTAAGTATGAAACTGTGAAGTAGAAATTTTACTAAGGCATGGAACATCTGGTAAGAAAAAAATACTTCTTTCAATAGATCATTCATGCGTACATGTTTTGCCATTAGGGCTCGAGTAATCTACATGGGCACGGTTCATTTGACCATTTGGCCCTTTACAAAATTTACCTATCAAGACCCTGTTAAAACGAAGTATTTTTCTTGAAAACATAACATCAACATCCGAGGGTGATTCCCCCAGTATTTGAGGTTGATTGTAAAGAAGCCTCGATACTGTTGAATTGCTCTAAGTTAGCACGAACAATGGTTGCCTCGTCAAAACCCTTGCCGGAAAAACCCATTTGTGATAAAAACCGGTCAAAGGAAAAATAGTGCAACGCGTGCTTTCATACTTAAGGACTTCGTGTTTGGAGAGAACCTCGATGCCTTCAATCGAACACCTACAACAAGCAGCATAAAACACAAATGAAAAAGGAGAAGGTCGTACCTTAACAATAATACCGTTTGAGGAGTAATATGTTCCAATTATTTGGCAACTGTTCGCTGTTCATCGTGCCAAGTTGGTAAGATCCCTTTGCGATGATACCGAGGACCTGGTACGGTCCTTCCTAATTTGGGCCGAGTTTTTCTTCGTTTGGGTCTCGAGTATTGAGGGTGACTTTTCTCAGAACTAAGTCCCCGACTCGAAAGTGGTGAAGATTGGCTCCTTGTTTGTAATACCTTTCGATGTGCTGCTTTTGTGCATCCATTCGGATGAGGGCAGCTTCCCATTTTTCATCTAGCAATTCGAGGCTATTATTCATAGCCTCATGATTTGACTTTTCCATTGTGTATCGAAAGCTGACGCAAGTTCCCCGACCTCGACAGAGATCAGAGCTTCGGCGCCATATACTAAGGAGAACGGTGTTGCCCCCGTACTAGATTTTGTCATTGTTCGATACGCCCAAAGGACTTCGGGCAAAATTTCTCTCCATTTTTCCTTAGCGTCGTTCAACCTTTTCTTTAGATTCTGAATGATGGTCTTGTTTGTCGATTCGTCCTGTCCATTCCTACTAGGATGATATGGCGTCAACAAGATCCTTTTTATTTTGTGATCTTCGAGGAACTTTGTTATTTTGTTGCCGATGAATTGTTTTCCATTGTCACATACGATCTCGGCGGGTATCCCGAATCGGCATATGATGTGATCCCAAATGAAGTCTATAACTTCTTTTTCTCTGACTTTCTCGAAAGCCTGTGCTTCAACCCACTTAAAGAAATAGTCAGTCATAAATAAAATGAATTTAGCTTTACCCGGGGCCGATGGCAGAGGGTCGACAATATCCATTCCTTATTTCATGAATGGCCATGGGGATAGGACTGAATGAAGTTGCTCCGAGCTGGTGGATCATTAGTGCATGTCTTTGGCATTTGTCGCATTTTCGAACGAACTCCTTAGTATCTTTTTCCATATTGGCCCAATAGTACCCCGCTCTGATGACTTTGTAAACCAGTGATTCGGCACCGGAATGGTTCCCACAAATACCCTCGTGAATTTCTCGTAGGACGTAGTCGGTGTCTCCCGGACCCAAACATATTGCCAACGGTCCATCGAACATTCTTCTGTATAATGTTCCATCTTCGGCCAATGTGAATCGTGCAGCCTTTGTTCGCAGAGTCCTTGATTCCTTAGGGTCTGATGGAAGCTTTCCGTTTTTTAGATACTCGATATATTTGTTCCTCCAATCCCAAGTTAGGCTTGTGGAGTTTATTTTGGCGTGGCCTTCTTCGTCTACTGACTTTGAAAGTTGTACGACAGTCCCCGAGCTAATTTTGTCGTCTTCTATTGATGACCCCAAATTTGCAAGGTCATCGGCCTCACTGTTCTGTTCTCGAGGTACATGCTGCAAGGTCCATTCTTTAAACCGGTGTAGGGTTACCTGCAGTTTGTCCAAGTACCTCTGCATTCGATCTTCTCGAACCTCGAAGGTCCTGTTGACTTGGTTAACCATTCGATGACCTCTGCTCCCAAGCTTTTAGCTAGCTCGAGACCTGCAATCATGGCCTCATTGTCACGACCCCAAATACCCGGTCGTGATGGCGCCTAACACAGTACTAGGCAAGCCAACCAAACATTTACCACAACGAAATCTCTTGTGAAAATCATTTTTCTTGTATCGAATAAGTTCAAATTCGTCATGTGAAATAGATGGATAAAACAAAATATGCGAAAAGCCAGTACAAAATACCAACACAACCCAACAAATCCGGTGTCACTGGTCAAGAGCTTCTAAATACAACCCAAAAACAAACTGAATAATACATCAGAAGTCTGAAATAACAGAATACTAAGATAGGAAGGGGAAAGTAGGGCTGCGAACACCGTGCAGCTACCTTGCGATCTCCGGAAATACTTTGAGAGTGCTGGAAGCTCTCACTCTGATGCACGAGAACCTGGATCTGCACACAAGGTACAGGGAGTAACGTGAGTATGCCAACTCAGTAAGTAACTAAAGTACATAAAGTCTGAGTGCAGTGACGAGCATCTAAAAATCATATATCAGGAAATCTCAACAGAAACATCAAATCAAAGATCTGCAGTTCAATAGTCAATTCACTCGTAAAATCTCCAGTTTAAATCAAAGTCTTTGAAATTATTTATTCACATTTTTCAATAGAGGCTTAGGATAAAAGAAGAGTGAAAACAGTAAATATCATAAACAGGCCCCTCGGGCAAGATATCACTCATAAGTATAGCCCCTAGGGCAAGCCTCTCAGTCACTCGTGACTCAGCTCTCGTCACACAGTACCCACTCTCAGCACTCCGACTCAATAATTAGCTCATAGTATTAATAATAATAATAATCGCTGCGGTGTGCAACCCGCTCCAATATATATATAATAATCGCTGCGGCGTGCAACCCGATCCAATATATATAGTCGACTACGCTCACTGGGGGTGTACAAACTCCGGAGGGGCTCCTACAGCCCAAACATCATATCGCTGCGGCGCGCAGCCCGACCCAATACATATCGCTGCGGCATGCAGCCCGATCCATATAAGTATCACTGCGGCGTGCAGCCCGATCCATAATGTATATATATAATCCTCAACATTGGGTTCTCAACCTCTCTCAGTCATTAACCTCTCGGGCACCTTAATGAAAATTAGGGAAACTCAGCCCAAACAGTTTTCATTTATTAAGAAGTAGAGCAATGGAACCGGATTAAACAAATAAGCAGGTAAAACATGACTGAGGATATGCTTTCAATTCAAACAGAGTGAGGAAAGTAGTAAAAATACCCCTAAGGGTCTGAACAGGTCGGCACAAAGGCCCCAAACATGGCATTCAACCCAAAATGTAGCATAAGTCCCTAAAATTCGGAATATCATAAAATTTCAAATCAAATACGCGGCTTAATAGCCGCTACGGGACGGACCAAGTCACAATCCCTACCGGTGCACGCCCACGCGCTCGTCGCCTAGCATGTGCTTCACCTCATTTATCAAAACAATATGAAATACCGGGGTTTCATACCCTCAGGTCTAGATATACAATTGTTACTTACCTCAAACCGGATGAAATACTACTCCGCGACGCCCTTGCCTCTAGACTCGGCCTCAAGTCACGTCGAATCTACCCAAAATCAGAATCATAACATTAGAATATGCTAAGGGAACGAATCCCGTGCGAAAATAATCAAATTACAACACAAATCCCGAAATTGACCAAACCTGACCCCCGGGCCCACGTCTCGAAATTCGATAAAAATTACATCAATAAAATCCTTATCCTCCCACGAGTCCATACATACAAAAAATACCAAAATCCGACCACAAATGACCCCTCAAATCCCTAAATTAAGGTCTCCAATTTCCAAGCCCTAAACCCCTAATTTTTGCTACTAATTTCCATAGATTTCAAGTTTAATCAGTCAAAAACCATCATAGAAACAAGCTTAGGGTCCAAAAACCTTACCTCCACAAAATCCCCTTGAAATACCTCTTCAAAATGCTCCCTCAAGCTCAAACCCGTATTTAAAAATGGTGGAATAACCAAAAATTCGCGAATGAGGGTTTTATATACTTTCTGTCCCAGGTTTTTCGCACCTGCGGAGCCGCTTCTGCGGCCAAACGACCGCTTCTGCGATCTCCACTTAAAACCTCAAAACCGCACATGCGCATAGACTACCGCACCTACGGTCTCGCAGGTGAGACCGCCTTCAGCTCTTCTCACCCAATTCCGCATCTGCGACTAATAACCCGCTTCTTCGGTCCCGCACCTGCGGTCCCCAATCCGCAGGTGCGGTTATGACAGAATTCAGCAGCTTCAGCTGCAACTTTCCAACTCCAAACTCCCCGTCAACCATCCGAAATCACCCCGAGGCCCCCGGGACCTCAACCAAAAGCACGAACAAGTCATATACCACTATCCAAACTTATACCAATCTTCGAAACACCTAAAACAACATCGAATCAACAAAATAACATTGGATTCAAGCCTAAGGTTCCAAAAACTTCCGAATTTCGCTTTTGATCAAAAAGTCTATCAAACCTCGTCCGAATGACCTGAAATTTTGCACACACGTCACTATTGACACAACGGACCTACTCCAATTTCTGGAATTCCATTCCGACCCCTATATCAAAATCTCTGCTACCAACCGGAAAACACCAAAATTCCAATTTCGCCAATTCAAGCCTAAATCTACCCCAGACCTCCAAAACACATTCCGATCACGCTCCTAAGTCCCAAATTACCTCACGAAGCTATTCGAACCATCGAAATTCACATCCGATACCTATTTCACATAAGTCAACATCCGGTTGACTTTTCCAACTTAAGCTTACTCCAAAGAGACTACGTGTCTCAAACCTTTCCAAAACCCTTCCGAATTCGAACCAACCAACCCGATACCATATAACACAGATGAACAAAACATAAAGAAGCAGAAATGTGGAAAATGAGGCGGTAACTCATGAAACGATCGGCCGGGTCGTTACACTCATACTCGGCCTCATTGTTAGTCAACTTAGGGGTTTTGATAGATTGTCTAATTGTATTGCCTGTGGGCAGCTTCAAAACGATGCCTAGCCCGGACCCTTTCACATTTGAAGCGCCATCTGTGAAAAGGGTCCATGCCCCCGAAGATGTACCCATTTTTAACAAAAGTTCTTTTTTGACCTCAGATACGAGGGCCGACGTGAGGTCGACCACGAAGTCTGCTAAGATTTGAGACTTGATGGCCGTTTAGGGCTGATACTCGATATCATACCCAATAGTCGACGGCCCATTTAGCCAATCGGCTCGAGAGTTCGGGCTTGTGCAGAATATTACGAAGAGGATAAGTGGTCACCACACGATTGGGTGGCACTAAAAATATGGTTTTAATTTCCTAAGGCGATTATTAGAGCAAGCGCTAATTTTTCTAAGTGTGGGTACCGGGTCTTGGCTTCACCTAAAGTTCGACTAACATAGTAAACAGGAAATTGCGTACCTTGCTCTTCTCGAACTAGGACACTACTTACCGCAACTTCCGAGACTGCTAAATATAGGTAGAGTTGCTTGTTCGCTTTCGGAGTATGAAGTAATGGTGGGCTCGAAAGATACTGCTTTAACTCTTCCAAAGCCTGTTGGCATTCCGGGGTCCAAGCGAAATTGTTCTTCTTTTGAGCAGTGAAAAGAACCTATGACTTTGATCTGAAGACCTCGAGATAAACCGGCCTAAGGCGGTTATCCGCCGTGTTAGTCTTTGTACGGCCTTAATGCTGTCCACAACCGTGATGTCTTCGATTGCCTTGATTTTATCGGGGTTTATATCGATCCCCCGATTTGACACCACAAAGGCGAGGAACTTGCCCGGACCGACCCTGACACATTTCTCAGGATTGAGCTTCATGTTGTATTTTCTCAATATGTTGAAAGTTTCCTACAAATGTGTTAAATGGTCCTCTGCGCACAGGGACTTAACTAGCATATCGTCAATATATACCTCCATTGATTTACCTATTTGTTCTTCAAACATTCGGTTCACTAGGCGTTGGTAAGTAGCACCAGCGTTTTTAGCCCAAACGGCATTACATTATAACAATAGGTGCCATACTTAGTAATGAATGAAGTCTTTTCCTGATCCTCTGGGTTCATCTGAATTTGATTGTACCCGGAGTAAGCATCGAGAAAACTAAGGATCTCGTGGCCATTCTAAGTTTGTTCCCCTTCTTGGGGACTACAACTACGTTTGCTAACCATTCGGGATATTTTACTTCCCGAATGTATCCTATTTTGAGAAGTTTGGTTACCTCGTCCTTGATGAATGCATGTTTTACCTCGGACTGGGGCCTTCTCTTTTGTTTTACCGGTCTGAACTTCGGGTCCAGGCTCAATCGATGTGTTGTGATCTCCGGTGGGATTCCTGTCATATCCAGGTGGGACCAAGCAAAATAATCCATGTTATTTATAAGGAATTGAACGAGTTTTTTCCTGAGCTCGGGAGTTAACACCGAGCCCAGGTATACCTTTCGATCAGGAAGATGCTCGATCAATATGATTTGTTTCAGCTCCTCGAACGTTGACTTCGTTGCATTAGAATCATCGGGGGTCATGAAGGTTCGAGGTATCATAAAATCTTCATCCTCGAAGATCTCCTGCTCCTCCGATGGGGCCGATGCCAGCACTTGTGGTTGCTATTTGACTTCCTATTTTCCCTTTGGCTCCGATCCCTTTGCTGACGAAAGCGTCGATATTGGTACTACTTCATCGATTGCAAACATCTCTTTGGCGGCGGGTTGTTTGCCGTACCCCATTTTGATTCCTTCTGATGTTGGGAATTTTAAGACTTGATGAAGCGTTGAAGGTACTGCCCTCATATTATGAATCCAAGGTCTTCCGAGCAGCGAGTTGTATCTCATGTCACATTCGATTACATGAAACTTTGTTTCTTGGATAGTCCAGGCCACATTTACTGGCAAAATGATTTCCCTTTTGGTGGTTTCACTTGCCATGTTGAATCCATTGAGTACTCGAGTTGTATGCACGGTTTGATCCTGCAGGCTGAGTTGCTCTACGACCCTCGATCGAATAATATTTGTCGAGCTACCTGGATCAATCAACACATGTTTAACTTGAATTTTATTCTTAAGGATAGATATTACTAGCGTGTCTTTGTGAGGCTGTTCGAACCCTTCTGTATCCTCATCGTTGAAAGACAAGGTATCTTCTGGTAAGTAGTCCCTGGTACGTTTCTCCCTTGTGATTGCACCTTGGTGCATTTAAATATCAGGCCTTGTGGAACATCGACCCCACCAACGATCATATGAATCACGTGTTGTGGTTCCTCCTATCCGTTTTTCCTGTTTGCATCCGTGTCTCTAAAGTGATTCTTAGCTCGATCACTCAGGAACTCTCGAAGGTGACCCTCGTTGAACAAATGGGCTACCTCCTCCCTTAAATATCTGTAGTCTTCAGTTATGTGACCATGGGTTCCATGGTATTTGCACATTTGATTAGGGTTCCTTTGAGGTGGATCAGTCTGTAGGGGTCTGAGCCACCTAGTATCCTTGATTCGTCCAATGGCTGATACAATGCCCGATACATCGATGCTGAAGTTGTATTCAACCGTGGCGCTTCTTTAGGCTCGACATGTTTATCGAAGCTACTCTTACTCATGAGCCCTCGGGAGTTTTGTCCTCGATCATTCCTTCGATCATTTCGAACGGATTACGTCCTGGTCCGTTGTTTCTACGATCTGCTCTATATGATTGGTACTGATCTCTGTTTGACCGAGGCTCTTTGTGGATTTCCCTTTGAACTCTGCCGTTGGATCTATTTGGGTAGACGGAACCGGAAAGGGCTCCCAACTGATCATCCTCGATCCTGATCTTTGACTGGTATCGATTATGTACATCGGCCCAGGTCACAACTGGATATTCAATCAAATTCTACTTTAGTTGCCGTGACTCTATCGAACTTCGCTCGTTCAAACCTCGAGTGAAGGCTTAGACAACCTAATCATCGGTGACCGTCCATGCGTTCCATCTGGAACTAAGATATGAATTCCCTTTGCATTTCATTGTCCTTTTGTCTCACTTTGAAGAGGTCCGACTTCCTAGTCGCGACCTTTATTGCTCCAGTGTGTGCCTTTACGAACGAATCAGCAAGCATGGCGAAGGAATCGATTGAGCTGGGTGGCAAATTATGGTACCATATCATCGCCCCCTTCGATAAAGTTTCTCTAAACTTCTTCAACAGAACAGGTTCAATTTCATCATCTTCTAAGTCATTTCCTTTATTGCGCATGTATAAGAAGTGACATGCTTATTAGGATCAGTAGTTCCATTGTATTTGGGAATTTCTGGCATGCGGAACTTCTTCGGAATGGGCTTCGGAGCCGCACTTGGAGGGAAAGGCTTCTGCACAAACTTCTTCGAATCCAAACCTTTTAGAATCAGGGGTGCCCCCGGTATTTGGTCAACCCGTGAATTGTACGTTTCTACCTTCTTGTCATTAGGCTCAATTTTCTTTTCTCCCGATTCGATCCGTTTAGTAAGCTCTTCGAGCATCTTCATGATGGCGGAGTCAGTTCCCGATCCATTATCGTTTGATTTCTCCAATACAAGTTTGACCCTGTGAATAACTTCTTGTGATGTATCGAGCTCAATTCTGCTTGGTGCTCAATTCTGATTTTGGAGCTGCGCTATCGCAACTTGCTGAGTCTACAACATTTCAAATATCATTCAAAGGCTAATCCCGCCTTCTTCACCGCTCTGTGCGTTCAGGCCAGCCGCCCGGGCGTCTCTGCGGACGCTATTTTTAGGGTCGGCGCCTAAATTTCCATGAATGGCAACACGAGAACTGACATTGACTGGATCTATGGTCGGTGGTCCATCGGGATTGACTGGAGGTACTCCATTTCCCGGGGCGACTATGTTCTCGTTCTCGCCATGAAGACCAAGGCCAGTGTCTGTGTGAGTGGGCGCTGCTTGAGAGTTTGACATGTTGATTCCTGAAATTAAAGACACTTACGAGAACAAACATAAAGCAGTGTTTGTTATGAGGATTAATACTAGGCCATCATTATTATTCTTAGCCCCACGGTGGGCGCCAAACTGTTTACCCAAAATATTGGATAACAATTAAACTTATAATGTGATTTTAAGGATACATGATTTTACCTAATACCAATTGATAAACGTAGAAATTAGCAGTAACGATTAACAATGAGATAAAGCAAACCAGTCCTGAAACGTGATTCAGCCCTCAAGCTTAAGTGCCCTCGAACTGATTGGTGCCCAAAACAGTCAAAAAGCAAACTGATGAACAAGAATGTAAGCTAGAAAGTATTGTATTGCTTTGATATGCGCGAATGTAAGATGGTTACAAGATGATTGGGACCCTCTTTATATAGTGGAGGAATCCTATTTATGGTACAATTATAATTACCGAAGTAAATCCCATGATTTACTAAATAACCGCCCTTGATTTGATCTGTTTCGAGATTTACGCCATGATCTTCGGCCAGTCACAGATATCTCGCATTTCTGCTATCGTGCTTTGCTCGATATCTGTCTCCTTTGGTCTCGATCGCTACTGGCCTCGATCTTCGATAAGTGCCTCAGTCCTCGAACTCGGTGCCTTATTCTCGTACCTCGGTCTGGTCTGGTCTGTTCCGAGGGCGACCTTCGATGCAATTTCCTAGCCTCAATCAAATAGTAAAATCCTCGGTTTTAACCGTATACACATGTCTTAATATTACTTGTATCGTTTTAAAAATTTCGAGGAGTAAGCGTGCATCACACGTCCAATAACTAGTGCATTTATATGTCTAATTATCCATCGAGTTTTGATTTGTGCGCGACTGGTCATCCAACATTTTTGGCTATCAAAACTAAATTTGTACGTCTAATTGATTATTAGTGATAGTACATTTGACAACTCAAAGCCATGTGATGCAAAAACAGGTCAAACAATTCGCTAGTCCGAACTTTCGTGCCATGAATCATGATGCGACATTGCCATATTCACCCAGAAAACATGGCAGCAACTACTCGACAACCCAAGTGTATTGTTATTCCATCAACTCCATTTGATTCCCAAGCACGATCCAGAGACACATGCACATATGCCATTACTCATATGTCATCTTGCAAAGACAAATCAAGGCATATGTGCATTATATCTTTTTTGTAGTAGTAACATCAGAACTAATTTGCATGCATTTTAACTGTATCTGGACTTCCCACCATTATAGATATTGAAAAATTCTAGTCAACAAACACTAAGTACCAATTTGTGCGTTTATATCTAGAATAGCTAAAGACCATGCAATAGTCAGACAAATCAGAATATGTACAAAACTTGGATTAACGCAAGTACTTAGATGGGATGAACTGGGAAGACAAATTAAGAGGACAGTATACATATACGCTTATAAAATTCTTAGGACAAAAGAATCTTAATTGGTGCAGTTATATACATATGCACCTGTACATGAAAAATTTACATAAGTTCCGAGATCTCAGTTAGTTAAGATCTCTGTAGTAGTTATCTATTTAACCATCCTCATTCGCTTAATATTAAAAACAACAATTTTTACCTACTTTTTACAATTTTTAAACTACTAAATACAAAACTTAGAATAACACATATTACCTTACATCGGTGAACAATAAAAGGTGTCTTTTAGGCTCTCGTCTATGAATACTTAAGAAGAAATGAATGTCGACCCTTAACATGTTGGAATTCCGTTCAATATCTCAACCACGTCATTCATAGGAGGCCTATCTATGCAATTTTCATTAGCACACATCATTGCAATCTTAAAATACTCAATAACTGCAATTTCTTTTAACCCATCCTTTGAAAGATTGGCATCAACCATTTCCATGTAACGTTGTTGCACCACCATATCATTAACCCAAGTGACAAGCCTAATTTCACGACCATCCTCTCCTTTAAATGGAAAATTAGGACGCTTCCCTGTAATAATCTCTAACATTAATACACCAAAACTATAAACATCTCCATTTGTAGTTGCCTTTGTTGCACCATTAATGTACTCTGGTGGCATGTACCCCATTGTACCTGCTACTTGTGTTGAAACATGTAAATGTGACCCTTGAATTCTCCTAGCCAATCCAAAATCAGCAATATAAGCTTCAAAATTAGCATCTAACAAGATATTACTAGCTTTAATATCCCTATGAATAATTGCAGTATCCAAATTGTGCATATAAGCAAGTCCTTTTGCAACTCCTTTAACAATGTTAATTCTCGTTACCCAACTTAACGGCATCCAAGGGATTGTTTCTGCCATGTCGGATGCTGATGACGTGTCGTAAAGCCATTGGTCAAGGCTACCTTTTTCGACGAACTCGTAAATTAAGACCCGGTCAGAACCCGTGGAGCAGTACCCGAGCATTTTGACTATATTCGGGTGTCGGATATTACCGAGGGTTTCCATCTCGGCCCGAAACTCCCGGAACCCTTGGAAAGCATCTGCGGAGAGCTTTTTCACGGCGACGGAGACGCCGGAGGCGAGTTTAGCTTTATAAACCATCCCGAAACTGCCGTCGCCGATGATAAGTTCCGGTGAGAAATCTCGGGTAGCATCGATGAGCTCCGGCATGGAGATCCGATTCAGAGACGGGTCAAACGTTGCACTTTCGGTTACGGTGATGGAAGAAAGCTCCGTATTACTAGCTATTGCTCGGGTGTTTCGGGTCCGGGGACGATTCCGTGTCGGCTCATTACGGCGTCGTTTAGGGTCTCTGCAGAAAACATAGAGAGCACCGAAGATTAAGATGACTGCAACGAAGCTTGCTGCTGCAGCTAGAAAAGCTTGAAGTGCTGGATTCATGGAGAATATGGGGGGTTTTGGTTAATTGATGAGAAAGTAAAAGAATAGGGAAACGGGTGGAAGAGAGAGGAGGAAAAGGAGAAGCCGCCATTAACGGGTAAGGAAGGTGGGGGTTTTGAAAGAAAGAGAGAGGTTGGTTGTCTGAAAGGGTGGACTGAGATTGGAGTCAACGGTAGGCATACAGTAGAGTAGAATTTCATTCTAGTATTTGTTTACTCATTTTTCTTATTTTTCTTACTTATTTGGTTCATTGTTTTTCTAGACGGCATAGCTTGCTACACTTGACTGGAGACTTTTTAAGAGGACATATTCTTGGAATGAAATTTGGCTTCCCTCCATTTCTCCGTAATGTTATGTGTTTCTTTTGATCCAATTTATGTGTTGGGAGTTTGAATCACTATAAAACTTAAAGAAAGTAAAAGATAATTTCTGAAACTCGTCATTTTAGTTAGAATATTTGTGAATATTGTGATTTTTGGACAATTCATAATATTTGTGATTTTATAAAAACTTTTCTTCTAATCTATCTTTTATCTATATCTATCTATCTATCTATCTATCTATACTATATTAAAACCACGAAGGCCCTTAGCGAAATGTCATTCGCCGTTTTTACCCTTTAAAATATAAAGTTCACATTAAACAAAACTAGTATACTTACCCGCGCGATGCGCGGACCGGTTAAAAGAAAAAAAAAAAGTGGAGAGAGATATTGGAAACATATGCATATTGCAGACTAAAATTATCGACCGCATTAAAAAGAATTAAACCAAAAATAAAAAGATGAATTTCATTGGATTGTGTGTCTAAACGTTTTGCTAGGTACCACCAATCCCAAGAGCTGTTACTAACATACTTGACCTAATGCTATACCACGTACTTGGCTTTAGAAGGATTAGTCCACATGAAAATTCAGAAATTTTGTCTCAAATGCATTCATAAAGGACATCACATTTGGTTCAAGTCTTCTTTCACCAAATGAAGCTTAATCAAGGCGCACCAACTCTGTTCTTATCGAATTTAAGGAATATCTTTGCTCTTCTCTCATCTAGAGAAAGGAACTCACATGCGCCGATCACTAATCATCATCGAATCCCGAAAAATTCTTTTATCATGCCAAATACCTCGACCAAACAAATGCGTTGGCTGCTTTCTATCAATGCAACTGCAATCCTCCCGATGCTTGCAGCAATGACACTCATCATATCGACCAAAGTATCCTCATTGCACCTCCTCTTTGAGGGTTGCTTTGAGCGCGACGATGAAGAAGGCATTGCTCTTATTTCCTGAGATAAACCTTGTGTACTGCCATAGATTACATTTGTTAAGATTTATAATCTTTTGCAAATTTAATATTTGACATTCTTGCATATAATATAGATCTTTTACGTCATCGCTTCATAATGAAATACATGGTTTTAATTTACAATTTAGAACTGTGTAAACTCAAATAAGTCTAATGTCACTAAAAAAAAATCCAACAGAGATATTTCTAACATCATTAGAATGTTCACAAATAATATGCAAGAGCTGTGAATAGTTAAAGAAAATTAAGGACTTCATCAACATTTTTGGGAATATTATTTCTGGTCAATTCGGAAAAAAAAACAAATAGGGTAGAAAGAAGGAAAAACTAATTCAAGCAAAACAAAAGAATATGGGACAACTGTATTGGAACAAAGAGACTGCATATCGTACATATTTTTCTCTTCATCATTAGAATGTACACAAATAATATACTACAACTTTGAATAGTTAAAAAAAACTTAAGGACTTAATCAATAGTTTATGACAGAATAAAACAGGGAGAAAGACAAATCAATTTAGAAGAAGAAAAATCTAATTTACGGCAAAGAAAAGAACATAGTACAACTGTCTTGTTACAAAGGGATTGCATAACATACATAGTTGTCTCTTTCATACGTCGCTTTTAGTGTTCGTAAATTATATAATTTTATATTAAAAATCTGTATATAGTNATTTCGCCGGAGTCCATCTGTTCTGCACCTCCCATCGCTGGAGATGGCCCTCCGACTACCGGAAAATCTACCGGAAGAGCACCGTGGGAAGAACTGACTGCCATTGTTGATCTACTGAAGACAAATGATACCACGATCAAAGGAAAGAAAAGAGAAGATGAATTAGCGAAACGAAAAAGTTTCCTCAGAGTCTCTCTCTTAGATGAACAATGAAGACATGAGAAATGAATGCCTCAACCCACCTTTATAGGCAACATAAATGGCGTTCTCGAAACCCAATAGCCATCATTAACTACACGACCAACCATAAAACGGTCCGGTCCTATCGTAGCAAGCGTCATTACGACGAGCTCCGCAAAGCGGCTTCCCAGCCATCCGCCAACATACCACCGTCAGAATAATCGCAACAGCCTGCAAACGTTGAAAGAATGCGCCGTACGCCTTCAAAATTCAGGACGTGACCAAATACGTACCCGGCGCATACTCATTTTCCACGGCCATCTCCAACATATGAAAGGCTACGGCCACCCCCAATATATGAAAGGCTACGGCCATCTCCAACATATGAAAGGCTACGGCCACCCCCAATATATGAAAGGCTGCGGCCATCTCTAATGTATGAAAGGCTCTCCAGCATATGAAAGGCTACGGCCATCGCCATTATATGAAAGGCTACGGCCATCGCCATTATATGAAAGGCTACGGCCACCTCTAATATATGAAAGGCTACAACCATCTCCAACGTGTAAACGACTAAGGCCACCGCCGCCAATAAGTCGACCTCCTTATTCGAGTTATTTTCAAATCACAATCGATGAAGTCCGCTCATCGAGCTCGGCCGAAACACGACCTCAATAAGCGGAGGGACTAACTGTATGGGTCAGAATCCGACCCCACGACAATTAACGAGGCTAATCCCGTTTTAAGTTAATTCATGATTAATTAGTGGCACGACCACTCAGAATTGACGACGTTCAACCCACCTCTGGCTCGGTCAACAAGGCCCTGACCTATCCGCCACTACAGAGGCGAGATCTCAACGTGGTCACGGCCACTTATTGCCAGCTCACGAAGCCCACAGCTATAAATACCAAGAGAGGGGACCCTAGAAAAGAGGGGCTGCTTCTTCACTACTATAGACATGAGAGAGAAGGGAAAAATATACCCATCTTAGGGGAAGAGAAAACACCATTGTAAGGCTCTGAACCTCTTCATGGAGAGGCAGACCAAACAAATATTATCAATAAAGGCTTTTAATGTTTCTCCCCCTAATTCTGAGTACTTATTTTCGTTTCTTTCATTTGGTCCAATGGATTATTACGATTTGCTATGATTTTCCCGTGATTATTTGTATTGTTTTGCACTCATAAGATATGTGATAACTTTTGAGCAAACACTCAGAATCATCCGGTTACTGCCACAAGCAGTGGAGAAGCTCTTGGAAATCTGGAATATCATTAGGAGGTTTTCCCACTTTTAGCATATCCAATAACTAAAGTGATTACTGAAAGATGAGTACTCCTAGACTACCCTAGGACTACCAGGTGGATGATAAATCCTACTGTCCGCATATCCGTTACCAATCACCTGCATCCAAAAGATCCATTTCTGTTTCAGTCCAATCGAATTAAAAATATTTTTAATTCAAATAAAACTTGTGCAGTAACAAAAATGATGGCAAAAAAGGACTTGGAAAAATCATCACTGGCAGTAGATTCAAGTCCAAAACAGGACATTACCATTTTCTTAAGAAATCGAGCAATAATCAACAAAGACATGCTTAATGTTCCACCTCTAATCAATAGTTTAATGCAAAAATAATTTGCATTTTTCTCGACTCCCTTGCGGAAACAATATTCGACCAACTCTTGAAAGAATTAATTAGAAAATAGTTCAACTTCATAATTCTGTTGTTGTAGCTCGAACTTGCCATGCTAGGTCCATCCATCGACAATCTATCAATAGAATAAGATAGCTTCATCCTCACATCAATTCAAGGATACCTATCAAACAAACAAAGCTTCACCATGACATCAATCTAGATAGCTTGATGGAGAAAATATATCAACCGAGAATGGAAAAAGGTTCTTCGACCACATACAGAACCAATGTAACAGTGAAATGAGCCAAAAATAACCAACACGGGCAAGTAGCCTCTCCACTAAGTAAAAAAATCTATGAAGTAGTAGAAATCAATGAATTATATGTATATAAATAGGAAAAGTCAACACCATAAGAAACCATGAAAAGCTTCAAATTACTTGTCCATAACTGTTGAAATTTCCAAACTAACTAAACCGGAAAGTTCAATTTTAGGAAAACATAAAATGATTGAAATATCTTGTTAATAACTAATAAAACTATTAAACTAACTAATCACATAGTTCTTGGTTTCTCCCATGGTTACATATGCAAATACCTTATGCTATTTTCATCTTCTTAAATACTCTCTTGATCTTATTTCTAAATAATTGTGCATTCGAAACTTCTTCAACCACAGCTATGACATTAGTTATACCTATCCTGGCAGATGTGTTTACAATATCGATCAACTCTTTATCTTTAGAGTAATCTTACATATTTAAAATTAAAAAAAAAAAATTAAAAATCAGTAGTAAACCTTTAGTTCCTATAGCTTTATTAATTTATAACCTGCTTCAAATCATTTAATTAAAAGAATCAATAATATAGAAAAAATTAATAGTGAATCCATAGCTTCCTATAGAATAAACAAAGTGTTTTAATCCAAATCTGAAATTTTTTCAGAAATATATCCATACACATCTTGTAGAACCAATTCAATCAAGAAAGTAATATTAAAAAAATGTATGAAGAACAGAAGTAAGACAAAAAAAGTAATTTTTGATACCTTTTAATGTTGTACAACCAATTCAATCCAGATTTGCAACTTAAAAAACAGAGAAGCAAAACGAATTAGTAAGACAAAAATTGATTTTTAATACCTTTTCATTTTTTAGAACCAATTCAATCGAGAAAGTAGTGTCTGAATTGTAACGATCTGGTACTTCCCACAGACGAACAACCCGAACTTTAAACTTCTATTGCATTTTGGAAATTGTATATCCTTGATGAAATCATGTGAGTAGCCATAATTTGCAGAAGCCCTATGTTTTGTTGAATTTTTTATATTCGTTTGTCTTTGATAGACTACCAGGGAAATTAATAGAAGTTGGCATATTCAGTTTTGAATAGTTCTTGGCATATTCAGTTTTGAAAAGTTCCATATGGTCACCAATAGTGCGTAGGTTTAGATATAGGTTTAGACAAAATCTGAAATTTAGGAATAGTGGGATATAAACGTGTGTATTCACGTTCACATAAGTTACCTGATAAAAAATAAAAATAAAAACATGATATTTTTAGTTCAGAAAAGTTGAATTGTTGGAGATTTTTTCCCCAAATTAAACAGAGGTCTAAAAATTGAGCCCTTCTGAAACGTGCACATAAATAGCTGAATAAGCTTTAAGATGCTTTTGACCGTTTTCTTCTTAAAAAATAAAAATAAACTTATATTTCTAATTCACAAAAGTGTTTTGTATTAGATTTTTTTTCCAAATAATATTTTAGTTCCTATTTTGTTGGACCTATGTCCTAAAGTGCCAAATGTCTTATTGTGATGATGCCATTTGTCAAAAGTGGTGGCTTTTGCCTCTCCTTTTATATATTAATAGATAATAATTTGAGTAATTCATTAATATTCATAAATAATTATTTAATTAATTCTCCTCTAATTTAGGAAGCTATTTAAGTATTCTCCTATTATTAACAGTCTAGGAAAGTTAATAAAATTTCGCCTAAATTTTTTCCTATTCGTTCTACTCACTACGTTTGAGTAGTTAATACCTTTAAGGTTTTGAGACCTTTTTGTAGTTAAAAAAATTCTTCCTAGCCTAAGTTTTCGCCCCTACATGCAACTCCCTATGATGGGGTATTAAATGTGTTTATTTTGTAGTCAATATCTTTTAAGTTTAGGAGATCTCTTTGATTTTTTTTTTGATTTTTTTTTTGATTTTTTTTTTTTGCCTTAAATCTCACGCTCAAATTTTTTTTTTGATTAGGAGTCTTTATTATATGGTAAAATTTACAGTATGTGTGTTGCTTGTGTACCTAATCTCAATATGTAAATATACTTACNAAATCTGAAATTTTTTCAGAAATATATCCATACACATCTTGTAGAACCAATTCAATCAAGAAAGTAATATTAAAATGTATGAAGAACAGAAGTAAGACAAAAAAAGTAATTTTTGATACCTTTTAATGTTGTACAACCAATTCAATCCAGATTTGCAACTTAAAAAACAGAGAAGCAAAACGAATTAGTAAGACAAAAAATTGATTTTTAATACCTTTTCATTTTTTAGAACCAATTCAATCGAGAAAGTAGTGTCTGAATTGTAACGATCTGGTACTTCCCACAGACGAACAACCCGAACTTTAAACTTCTATTGCATTTTGGAAATTGTATATCCTTGATGAAATCATGTGAGTAGCCATAATTTGCAGAAGCCCTATGTTTTGTTGAATTTTTTATATTCGTTTGTCTTTGATAGACTACCAGGGAAATTAATAGAAGTTGGCATATTCAGTTTTGAATAGTTCTTGGCATATTCAGTTTTGAAAAGTTCCATATGGTCACCAATAGTGCGTATTTAGATATAGGTTTAGACAAAATCTGAAATTTAGGAATAGTGGGATATAAACGTGTGTATTCACGTTCACATCAGTTACCTGTTAAAAAATAAAAATAAAAACATGATATTTTTAGTTCAGAAAAGTTGAATTGTTGGAGATTTTTTCCCCAAATTAAACAGAGGTCTAAAAATTGAGCCCTTCTGAAACGTGCACATAAATAGCTGAATAAGCTTTAAGATGCTTTTGACCGTTTACTTCTTAAAAAATAAAAATAAACTTATATTTCTAATTCACAAAAGTGTTTTGTATTAGATTTTTTTTCCAAATAATATTTTAGTTCCTATTTTGTTGGACCTATGTCCTAAAGTGCCAAATGTCTTATTGTGATGATGCCATTTGTTAAAAGTGGTGGCTTTTGCCTCTCCTTTTATATATTAATAGATTATATATATATATTTAATTATATATCTAAATGACTTGGACTTTAAATAAAGGTTTTAGTTTTGTATTTATTTTTTGGAGCAGTTTCTGATTATTTAAATTCGAATTTAAATTTCAATTTAAATAGAACAGACATAACTGTTCGTATAGGAGTGTGACTTTTCTGAAAAGTCTTCTCTTGAATTCTATAAATACAAGGAGACTCCAGGAGCAACGATATTCAATTTGCAAGTGTAATTCTAGCTTTGTTGTATCCTGACGGAGAATTGCTTGTAATCCCCTAAAGAATATACGGGCAATATCTCTTGAAAGATAGAGATCTTTCACGCCTCAAAGCTATACTTCTCTTTTAATCTTCTGTAATTTTTCTTACAAATACATAATTTGAACCAAAGCTACTGGGTTCGGCCGAACCCGTGGCTCTGCCTCTGCACGTCATAACATATTTGCACCATGCACAAGGACGGGAAATCAGTGTCTACAACCATGTCTATGAATTAGCAACAAGTTCTTATTTCTGGATAGCTATCATGAATTAAACTTCAATTTCAAACTTTTCATTCCGATATTTGTGGATCAGAAACAAAAAAGCAGAAAGATTGGTGAGTTCTTGATCCACCAACGTTGGCTCACTTACCAAGCTATACTACTTTGAAAGACCAAGTTCACCTAAGTCAAGCACAAACTTCACAGTAGGAATATGGCATACCATACATAAAGCAAGTTAGAAATGAAAACAAAATCAAAAATCATAACATATGCGAATATCACCATAACACACCTTGTGTACAGCCCTTGCTCCACACTCATAAGCACATACACTCTCTGTTTGCTCAAAAGTTATCGTATGCTTTATGAGTGCAAACCAATACAAATAAGTTACGGGAAAATCATAGCAAATCGTAATAATCCATTGGACCAAGCGAAGAACATGAAAATAAGTACTCAAGGTTAGGAGAAGAAATCTTAACAGCTTTTATTGACAATATTGGTTTGGTCTGCCTCTCCATGAAGAGGTTCAGAGCCTTACAATGGTGTTTTCTCTTCCCATAAGATGGGTATATTTTTCTCTTCTCAATCTCTTTTGTGAATGGTGGTGAAGAAGCAGCCCCCCATCTAGGGCTTCCGCTCTTAGTATTTATAGATGTGAGCTTCATGAGCTGGCAATAAATGGCCGTGGCCACGCTGAGGTTCCGTCCCCATGGGGGAATGACTGGGCTGTGCCCTCGTAGATTAAATCGGACAAGAGTCGAATCCTGTCATGAATAAGTGGCCATACCACTTATTAATTATGGATTAGCTCAAGACGAGATTAACTCCGTTAATTACCGTGAGATCGGATTCTGGCCCATACACTCTCATCATCTCATGTATGCAAGAAGAGGGAATCTCCCCTTCATTCGAGGCAGGGGCGGATGCACCATACAATTACTGGGTTCAACTGAACCCACTACTTTCAATGTGGAGTATAAATTTATGTGTAATAATTCACTAAAACTGCAATAAAATAGTAGATATGAACCCACAAGTTTAAATGCTGAACCCATAGAACTAAAATCCTAGATCCGCCTCTGATACGAGGGGATATTCAAGTGGAATTATCGACTCCACCTATATCTATTTTACTTTGCGTGAGTGTTACAAAGTATTGCAAAAGTAAAAGCGCACACACTAATAGGCCCCTCAGCTTAGTGAGCAATTCAAATTCATTTAAACGACAACGTATTATCGTGCCATGCAATGACAGTGCGGAGATCAATGCTCTACTTGTACACATGATTGAGAAAGAAACTATACTTTCATCCAGAACGTTCTAGGTACGATTATTAGCGACTCACAACTATTTTAAGCGACTAACATACATAAGCTGAATTGAATGAAATCTAGTTATGCCAATGATATTTTTTTTTTTGAAAAACTTAAAAATTATTCTTTCTTATTTTTTGGTCGAAAATTTGTTTGCAAAACTTAAAATTTGCAAAAAAATTACTTTTATGACTTAAAATAAACAAGGAAAATTACCAGGTATGTCCATTTATAAGTAGCTCATTACAAAAATTGGCCAATTGATAAAATATTACTAATATTAGCTAAATTAGCCAATTAGTTATTTGTAGCAAAAAATATCAAATTTTTGCTTTGTTTTGAGTTTGGTGTTATTAGAATAGATTAGGCACAACTTAAGGAGCTTGAATCTCATTTTTGGGATGGTTTGGTGAAGTTTTGAGGTGGTTTGAATTGAAAATTCGAAGTAAAAGCTGAACATGAAAAAAAATGATATGTGTATCATTTGTTTATCAAATATGTATCATATTTGTATCAATTGTGTATCACGTGTATATCCATGTATACCTGTGTGTGAGATACATGCGTGATACATGTGTCGCAGAAGACTTTTTTGAACTCGATTTAATTAAGAATTTTGATACAAAACTAGTCCAAATCACCTCCAATCTTCCTCAAATTTTGTATATTGACTTATCTATATATTTTCAATGAATTTCAACTATACCCATTGAAAAAGTTCCTGTTTTGTTTAGATTTTTGGAATATTGTATAGATTTTTATATTTCATCACCTTATTTGCTACCCCGTCCATGAAATTTCCTTTCCGTCTTGTATCTAATGTTGCTAATCACGCTTAAAAATATGAAAGGTGATTTTTGCATGTGATTCTTTGATAGAAAGAACCCTATTATTTGGGTTTTCAATTTTTGTTGGCTAGTTTTGGTAAATTTATGACTAATGGCTAGAGGTTGGTAAGTTGAGATTTATATGGGACATTTGTGTAAGTTTCCCAATAAACAAAAATGAGGGCCCATTTAAATGAAAGGAGTGAGACCCACATGACTCAAAGCCCAATATCATTCTAGGTTAGACAAGCCCAAATCCAACCTAGCCGTTTGGTGGGACGTGCAATGGAGAATGGCGGTCGAATTTCGGACCCAAATTCCGATTGGCCTGCTAAGACGAATTGAAATTGAGTCGTCGATTTCTTCGGCCAAATTCCATTGAATGACCACCACTCTTCCTCTTCCTCACCTCCATCTCCTCCTTTGTCATCCTCGGGATCTCTTTCTCCGGCCAAATTCATCTCTGTACGTTACACATCCCCTTTCTCTCTCCTCATATATATTTCTCCAATTTTGTCTTTCGTGAAACAAAAACCCTAATTCCCCTTTTTTTCCAGTAATTATTAAGGTAAAAATGAGAATAAGAGTTGTGAATTGGTTGTAATGATTTATCTCCTAGCTCCCTACTGCTTAATAAAAGCTAAAGTTCCGATTTGTTATATACCTCTTTTATATTCTTCACTAGTTAATTTATAAACTTAATTTTTTTTACCTTACGATACTGCTTCTTGAGTTGTGATGGTCGTCCAATATGGATTTGAGTATTGCTTATCAGTTTCTGTTACATTTTCATTGGATAAAGGAGATTTTTTTTACAAAAATGAATGGATGATAGATGAACATGTTACTTAAAGAATTAAAATAGGTTGGTTGAAATAGAAAAGTGTTCCCAGACTGTTATGTGAGTTCTATAGAAGCTGTAAGATGGACAATGTTATGTGAGAGTGAATCTTGGACTTGGGCCTCTAAGGTCCAACCTATCTGCAAGATGGGTGTCGCGGAGATGCGAATGTTAAATGGAAGTGTGGTCATACAAGATTAGAGAAGATCAGAAATGATCTCATTCGATAAAAGGTGCAAGTAGAGCACATAAATGATAAAATGAAAGAGGGTTGATTAAGATGATTTTGTCATGTCTTATGTCGACTTCCAGATGTAGTTGTCTGTCACACCCATGATGATTGAAGGTGTTAAAAATGGAACAAGGTAGACCTAGAGTTACATTGAAAGAAGTCCCAAAAGACCCAAAATCTCTCGGAATCCATGTAGACCTGGTGAATAGTAAGGCATAATGGAAGGAAAAAACCTGTATAGATGATACTGGTTAGTTGGTTGCTAAATTTTAGTCATCGTGGTACGTTTTTTAGGTCTAATGTTTGCTAAGAGTCTTCTAGTGTTGTTAGAAATGTATATACCATTAGAAAATGTAGAGAGTTTTAGTGCTAGAGAACCTACTTTTTTTAATTTTGGATTGAGACTGATTGCATGCAGCGACATGAATAGTGAGGATTCACATAGCCAACCCCAATTAGCTTGGGATTTAGGTGTTGTTTTCTTGATGTGGCATACTTTTGAATAGTATAGCAGAAATGGATGTTAAGATACATGTGCAATTATACAAAGATTAGATAAGTTAGAAATGAACACATTCAACAAACAGTATAAATAGCATATATAGAGTAATAGAGGATAAAATGAGAAAAGGTTGCCAAAACAAGATGTGTATTGCTTGAGATCAGCAACACAAACATCTTGGAGCATGTCCTGATCTGCCGCTGAACGTCGGTCTATGCTAATGGCTAACAAGACGTGCAAAGTCTTCGATGAATACTGGGAATTGGCCTACAATATCGTCAACACCATACTTTGAACCATCTTAATTCCAAAGGAAGCCTGCATGGTGATGAGTACTAGTGTATTACTTCAAAAAGGAAGCAAGGAGAAGAAGTGATCGAGACTCAGAGTTTGTTAACTTTTCTTAGAAATGAGGGTGGCTCCATATAATCGATTCAAACTAGTTTGGATTGAGTCTTAGTTGTTGTATGCTTTTGAATAGTTTTTAGCTTGATAAATGGATGCTTACTTTGTCTAAAATATTTTTTTGAGTCTAATGATAGATAATTTCAACTTGAAGTTGAAGTTTTCTGGAGTAGTCATTTTATTGTCAATGCAAGGTCCTGCTAAATTCACTAATGGGCACTGTCAGAGCCCTGAAGATTGGGAAATTTGTTGATATTCTCGTCTTTTTATAAAATGTACAAATACTGTTCTTGGTTGTCACAAATTAATGGATGTTACTATTGGTTTTATGCAAAATTACTGATTATGTTCAAGTCCATTTAAGAATGGAGCAGTCGTTCACTCTCAACTTGTGAGTTTAATTGGGGAAAAGATGCTTGTCTTCTGATTGTAGTTGAAGTATATGGTTATCCATGCTTCTGTAACTGGTAATGGAGATCCATTATGCCTTTCTCATTACCAGTGCACATAATTTTGTTTTCCTGGTGCTGATTTGCATTGCTACTGATGGCAGTTGACCAAGCTGACACAAGGTGGAGAGCTTGCTGAGAAAGTTGCGGTATATAATTTGGCAAATAAAGAGGTGAGACTTCCATGAAGAACAGTACAAGTTCTGATTTGGACAGTGGTGATAAATATTTCAGTTACTATATCTATGTTTCTTGTTGCAGGTTGCAATAATTTGTAATCACCAGCGTAGTGTTTCAAAGTCGCATAGTGTACAAATTTCAAAGTTGAATGAGAAGATAGATGAATTAAAGGTGATTACTTTTTGTTATCAGTGGTTCATTGTCTGTAGACCATTTCTCTCTGATAAGTTACCTTATATAATGTGTAGTGGCTACCCCCCCTCCCCCCCCCCCCCCCCCCCTCCCAATAGAAGAGGATTGAATGTTAATTGATGATATTTTACCTGCAGTTCACTTGTAGCCAAGTAAAATTTGCATTTACTTTAGATCGTAATTGTCTTTTAGGCTCTTTTGCAAGAATTCAAAGTAGATTTGGCTCAGGCCAAAAAAGGGGAGCCTCCATTGAAGGGCGCTGATGGCAAGGCAAAGAGGAACTTGGCCCCTGAAGCGTACTATCCCTATCCTAAACTGTAGATTTTCTTCCATTCTTTGTTTTAGTTGCTGACTTTTAAGTGTAATGTTTGCAGATTACAGAAAAAGATAGATCAAACAAATGTGAAATAGAGAAGCAAATAGAAACGAAAGAAGAGTTGAAAACTGTGGCTTTGGGCACATCAAAAATCAACTATCTGGATCCTAGGATCACAGTGGCATGGTGTAAGCGCCATGAGGTTCCCATAGAAAAGGTAATGCCTTTTTTACAATGTCTTATGGAAACATGTACTTCCTTCCACGAATTTCATCTCTTACTGATAATTGACCTCGTGCATTGTGGTTTTCTTTTGATCCTTGTTTCTCCTGCAGATGTTCAAAAAGTCTCTTCTAGCAAAGTTTGCCTGGGCGATGGATGTTGAACCAAGCTTCACATTCTAAAGTTTTGGCGGCTGTGGTAGTATAGGACATATCTTTAAAACGAGTCTCCCTCCTCTTAATACCTGTTGTTCCATCCCCCTTCCCTCCCTTCTGAAAAGAGAATAGGAAAAAAATCTATTATTTTTTCACTTAAAAAGAAGAAAAAAAGAAGAGAAGAGATCTTATCGTTGTCTGACAATTTTTTAATTTGTTGACTGGCCCCTGACAAGTTCCTGTTGTATTTAAGCAACTTTTGAATTTATGGGGTGAGTTTTCCGTTGTTGCCTCTCTTTCTGATTTAAGTCCCATTTGTGAACTCTTACAAGATTCAGCTTTTGATCTAACTTGTTTTAAAATGATCAAGTGCCATGTTATTCTTCAGGAAGGAATACTTCAAGTTTCTGGATAAGGTGGTTCATCCATATTTAATGTTAACTGCTAAAGCCTAAACATCAACGAATAATTTCTGATAATATAAATTTGATTGCACCAATTCTACGAGCTAAATGCATTAATTTATTGGCATTCCGCATAATTCGCTTAGATTAAGCTCTTTCGACGTCCTCTTCACTTAAGTATTTGGGTTTGACTCTTCAAAATTCTCAAATGTAAAGCTTGCAGTCATATTTGTAGTCGCTTGAAATGTTATTTTTTTCCTATTATTGTATCTGCTGTCAAGTTAGGTATAAAAGCATGCCGTATGATACAGTAATACAAAGTGGGAGATTGGTTATTTCCATTAATATTTTTTGTATCAAAGATTGGGAATAATGCTCACATTTATGTAGGAGTGGTGATGTATCTAAGAAAAATGTCAAAGTGTCGAGCAAAAAAAGGGGGAAAAAGAGAAAATTAACACAAATAGCTGTCCATCCAACCAAGTAAATTTGTATCGAGCTTCCAAAACGATGTAACATGTTTAAATAAATCCCTAATCCTTCTATCTTAATTATGATGCCTATAGACGTTATGGTTGAGGTGTTCGTATATAAACAATAATGTTGGGAAAAAATATGAAAAATAATGTACGCAATCAACTTGTCGAACAAAATTTGGTTGGTGCAAATAGGATTTCATGCTAGTAGTCATGCATAAACATAAAAAGAAAAAAATGTCAAAATATATTCGAAACTATGTGAAAGTCTAAAAATGTTCTTCGTTAATAATTTAGGTCAATATTCTTCACTGTTACAAAATTGATCCAAAGTACTAACGATGAGCATATTTTAGACCATTTCACTTTTTGGCATAGTTAATGGATAAATATAATTCTTTCTCAACGTAGAATAAGAACAAAATACACATCCACTCCTTTAAGGGAGTATTTAGAATTTTTGAAAATAAATGGGGTCTCTCTACACTACTTAGGAACTTTCTGGAGTCAAGTGAAATTTCTCTTTTACATAGCCAATTGAAATGACTGGTTTACCCCGTTGAAAAACTAAAATTTGTGAATACTACCCCAATAATTTTGGTCACAGATTCATCCACAACAATTCTACTTCGGATCCAGCTTCTTCAACTTCTCTCTGTTTCTCTCATTAACTGTACGTATTTTCTGTATAGTTTCGCTATTTCTCAATCAATTTCTGCAGTATACATCAAATTCATATTATATGCCTGTTTCCAAATTGATTCTTTATTTTGAATTTTGGAATTTTGTAAATATTGATTAGTGTGCATTGTGCCCTTTTGATATATAAAATTACTAATAATAACTTGCAATTTACCAATAAAAAAGGGTTCTCTTTTTTGTGCTGTTGTTTGTTGAACTATAAAAATCCATTTTTTTTTGGTAATGCAGAGAATAAGAGGCATCTGAGAGATTATTTGGTTTAGATCCAAAGCGAAAATGGGATTTCTGGTAACAACTCTAATATTTGTCGCAATTGGAGTTATTGCATCTCTGTGCACCAGAATTTGCTGCAATAGAGGCCCTTCTACTAATCTGTATGTGTTTTTTGTTTCATTTATATCTTCCCAGTTAGATTTCTGCAATACTTTACTGTGATTGATTGTATTATGTGATGCAGGTTGCACCTAACATTGATTATCACGGCGACTGTGTGCTGTTGGATGATGTAAGTGTGGTATATAGTTGAAAATTTCTGTTTCAGCTGCAAAACAATATAGGGAGTAGATAACTATCGTTCTATGAAATTTTTATGCTTGAAGATATTTGGATGCCTTTAGGTAGAGTATGGAATTTTGAACATAACACCAAAAAAGTAGAGTTTTGAATTCGTCCTTTGACACTTGGGTGGATAAAGTAGACTGTTTAGTTGAGCCACAGCACGGACAGAAAGAAAGGGTCTATCTGAACCATTTATCTGTCATTACTGCTAAAAGCTTCCCAAATCTAGCAATCATCTCAAAGATGCTGAGGAAAGGTTAAAATAATAGAAGACTCTAGAAAGTAAGACTGCATGAAGCAGTGAAAAGGATCAATAAAACCTTTTTCAAGTTAAAAAAGTGATTTCCTTAATCACAAAATTTTCTTATGAAAAAAGTTTTAAAACTGATTTCTCTTAGCAATTTGCTGTAATATTTAAGGAGTAGAATCGGTAGACTAGGGGAGATCATCCTTGTTACCTAATAGACCACAAGTTTTTGAAGTACAAACCTGCACCAAATTTGAATTAACAACTTACATTTATGAAAATACCCATTTCTCAACTTCTATGGCATGAAAGACTCCACATAATTTGGTAGACTAATACAGAAAATTACTTGAAATTTTACTTTCAAATAGGAAAAGGCTGAATCAGGTCAAACTGCAAAACATAAAAAAAAAATAAAAAAAATCCCTCTGCCCTTATTTGACGTAATATGACTTTTATGGTCAAATTTCTGATATGATCAGGATGTTTCTACACATTGCGAAATATGATAGTGACTTTAGATAGGGTTTTTGATGTACTTAGATATTCACAAACGCGAATTTTAAATTCATTATCTTTAACTTTACTAATAATTTTGACATGAATCATATCCAAAGAGAATGACACAAGTTTTATTAGCAGTTGTCTGAGGGAATGGTTGAATAGTTGAGGTATAAGAGTAACAACTGGAGATTCCATATTCAATCTCAGTTGCAACATTCAGTATGATTCTATCTTTTTTAGCCTTGGTGACAGGGTTGCCGAACGTCTGTGCTTGTAGGCTGTAACATGCTGCTCAATGAATTAGTTGTGTGCAAATTGGATGGGCGCCATTGTCATAAAGAAAAGAACTTTAATTAGAAACTTAAAGAATTGAAAAGGCAATAAAGAAAAGTTTTCAAGTGATCCTAAAACTTTTAAAACACAATTTGAAGCTTCGGATGATAGGCTGAACAATTTTATGTGATTAGACACTTGAGTTTTAAGGTGATGGAATATCAGGAGCTGAAAACATTGAGTTTGCAGTCTTATTTTTAACTTTATTTACATTTAATCTCAGAACTCTTTCCCCTTGATAGTCTCCTTAGGCAGGAAGAATGGAATACAAATTGTGTGTTTAGAATATCGAATTCCATCTAATGAGAGGCTTTTGAACCAGATATATTAGTTTATTGCTAAATATGTGGTTTTGACTTTTGTCTCACTTTTCCCACCTCTGCCTTTAAGTTGATCAATCTCTTTTAAGTTTGAATCTTCTGAATACCTTGAATCCAACTTCTTTTTCCTCTTGCTTCTCTTCGATAACTTTTCTATTTGCTTCATCGATCTCTAACTTTGTGAGTAGTAATTTCCTTTCGCGAATACCACCGCTTCATCTTGTGAATGCTTTTAGGTATCTGAAGAATACCACTGTTGGAAAATATTAAGGTCTTCACTCTGATTGATTCATTTGTATTGGGAAAAAAACTGTCTGTCTATGAATATACTGTTAATCCTTCTGAAGGAAACCATCTTAAATGGTTTGGGAATCTTGTATTTTGGGGCTTTATATGTTAGTAGCCATGTGAATAATATGATAGTTCTTGAATCCTGAAGATAACTGGGACTCGTTAATATCTAGGAAGCCACTCTTTCGTGTCATTCCACGTAGTCATTGGTGGATCTTGAACTGCTTCGTGTTGCTCCTTGAAAGCCAACTCTTTCGTGTCATTCCACGTAGTCATTGGTGGATCTTGAACTGCTTCGGTGTTGCTCTTCGAGTGAGTTGTATCTTGATACTCATAGCCTGAGGGGATCATAGAACTCCTGGTGACAAGAAAGTTTGTCCAAGAGATTTGATATCCAATTTAGGATCTATCAGCCCCTCCTGATTTTTTCCATAAAAAACAATGATTATGTGTTGTGAAACTTGTAGACAAGGTTAGACTTGAGAAGAATGGATACATAATTGAGACTCTGATTCTGTTAAGGGGCTGTGATTACTGTCTGAACAGCTTGAAAAGAGTGAAACATGGAGTAGCCTAGAAATCCAAATTATAACTTTTCAAATTCCTAGTGCAGCATCCAGTCGGGGCTTTACCAGTGCTGTAATTGTCTTACCTCCAAATTTGGCCAACTCCTCAATCTAGAACTATAATGATATTATGATGCATCTTGACGGCCAGTTCTCCCATACTAAGCTCTGGCAGTTCTAGAGGTTTTTTCTTTTATTCGTGTGCTGCTTTTAACTGCTTCAACAAGGAATTCACGAACATACAGCAGTTTCTTATGCTGCCGAGTGCCGACAGAAATCTAAATCCTTGAGCTTGAGGATTTTGTGTCCAACTTGTGACAGGACTTCTGTTATTCCCTCGGGGAAGGACATAGTCCTGAAATTTTGCATTTATTTAGGTTTATCTACACAAGCGCTCGAACATACATATCTTATTTATATATTAGTGCTTTGAATGACATTCATATTTTGTTTTTTCAAAACTTATGAACATTTGTTTTCTTTTCTTCTTTCTTGAATAGGTGGGCGATTGTATATCTTGCACAGCTGAAACCACTCATTGTACCAGTTTTGAGCGAAGGAGAGTAAATACAGCATGCATGGAATTTTGGAGGGTGTTGATAGTTACTTGAGATTGCTGCACACCCCTAAGTATTCTTCTCTCAGGCTCTCTGTAAGCTTTTCATTTGGTGCAAATAACGTATAAGATTTATTTTGTATATTGTTCACCTCTTATAAAATGGTTCTTTGAGAACCACCATTATATCCTCTAGCCTATTCTGGTCTGAGGTTGAGGAATATGTATTTTTGATTGGACTTAGTGCTGGATCGAGGGTGATAAATAAACAAATGGTTGCATGCTTCTGCATTACCTTTTATTATGAGGTCTGGGTTTGTTGACATAATGCAATTACTCAAGGAAATTAGTAGTTCTACTTTATGTATAAACAAAGGTTTTAGATAGCGCTTCGATTAATTGCTGACTATTTTGGTATAATGATTTTCAGATATGTAAATAAAAACATTTAGTATCAAGTAGCAAATGGAACATCTGTGTAGAAAACAAATGGAATCAGCCACTGATACTTGCATTAGGGTAGACTACCTACACCACCCCTTTTGGGCCGCGGGCCCTTCCTTGGACTCTGCGTGAACCCAAGATGCTTCGTGCACCGGGTTACCTTTTATTACTGGTTTATTTGGACAAAAGATGAAAAGCTCCAGGTGCTTGACGTGCTCCTATTGATTCGAATATGGAGTTGCTTTTCTTCCTATCATTTTTCTCTTCCCTTTTTTTTTTTGGCAACTATTGTTACAGCAACAGAGTTGTAATTAACAATCTTACATAATGAGCAAGAACTTTTCTCTTAGGACTAATCTCCACATTGCATGTTTAATTCTTTTCATTTTAGAATTTTCCGAAGTTAACCACCCTGGCTGTGGGTGGACTAATCTGTTGAGCTAATTGGGAAAAAAAATACTGATTTAATTGCCAAAAATTTGAAGCAGAAAAAATAGTCATTGGATACATATGCTTGCCTCCTTCATCAGTATCAATGTATTTTTCCAATTATTAATCCCACTTATAATTGAAGATTACAAAAGTTCTCTTTTGAGCGACTTTGCCATGCATAGAGTTTTTTAAACTGCAACTCTTTAAAGAGTCTGTTTTTTTCCACTTTTTTCCGAAATTAGTGTTTGGCCATGAAGTTTTCGATTTTCACTTGAAGTTGAATTTCGAATTTTTTCAAAAATTTGAAAAACTCCAAAAAGTTATTTTTTTCAAAATTTTCACTTGGTACCTTTCACAAAAATTCAAAAACAACCTAAAATTATATTCATGTCCAAACACAATTATAATTTCAAATACCATTTTTATTTGAATTTTTTTTTTTTTTTACTTTTTTCCGAAATTTTACAATTCTTATGTCCAAACGCCCACTAAATGTGTAAAACTCGTATAAAGTTAAGGCAATAGTCAATACAAAAAATAAGCACACTCCTTGAAATTTTATTCTTGAATTTATATTACATACATAAGGAGTATCACATGGGGGGGGGGGGGGGGGGGTTGGGGGTGGAAGAGACATTATTCCGACATGTCTAGCAAATCTTAATTAGCTGCCACAACTCAAAACTCAACTGGCTTTTTTCACAGATGTGAGTGAACCAGAAGAGAAACTCACTGAATCATACCTTTGAAAAATATAAGCCACAATCAAAGAAGCAGTAAGAGTAACAACATCCTTAGCCGCACATTGTTTGTTTGATTCAGTTGGTCTCCCAGTCTGTGGTCCATTTGACCAAAACAAATAATTCAGCAATTCTTTCCCTTTTTCCTTTGTAAACCTTTCCAACACAAACTTTTCAGGATCATCAAACACCTTTGGATCTCTCATTACCAATGGCTGATATCCACAAAGAAGTTCACCTTTCTTGATTTCATATACTGAATCATGTGAACTTAGTTTAAAATCTTTTCTTGCTCTTGCATATTGACTTGGCACAGGTGGACTAAGTCTAAGTGTTTCATATACAAAAGATTGAACAAGTTCCATTTCTTTAACACTCTCAAAACTCAAATTTTCTGTCTTTAATCCAACTTTCTCTCTCACTTCATTTCTTAACTTCTCTTGTAATTCTGCATTTTTTTCATCTCCAAGATTTCCCAATAGGGTTGGCAAGAAAATAGAGAAACCACCAAAAGCATTGAACCCAAGAATGAACAAAAGGTTATGTATAGCTTCTTGTTCAGTAAGTCCAAACTCTGATTTTCCTCTATTTAAAACTTCCTTAGCTTCATTTTTGACAAATTGTATGAGTTTTTCATAACTACCTTTGACAAGGAAAAAAGGGTAATTAAAAGAGTGGACAAATATTTCTTCAAGGGGTTGAAGTAGACCAATACTAACAGTAGGTGCAAGTTGAATAGCTAGCCACGTGTCAAGCATTACGTAGCCAGAATTGGCTATTTCTGGTGAAGCTGATGGATTGGCTCCTAAGAGAGAGAGGGAGAAAAAGTTGAAGAGGAATTTTTGCATAGTAGGGAGAAGAGAAGCTGAGTTTGATTTTGAGATATCTGATTCAAAAGTTTCAAACATGGAGTTGAGCTCATTGACAAGTGTTGGCACCCATGTTTTTGAGCTTCTTTTTAGAATGTCCAATGAAAAGTTCTTTATCTGCAATTAAACAGTATAAAAAAATTGTTTAACTACCAATGCATAATGATAAATGTATCCTATAATTTTTGTTCTAAATCACCAAATTTTTTGTTATAGAAAATATACTTTTAGTATAAGTAAGAAATAAAAAGTCATCCCAATGTACAAAGCATCCCGCATTCACACAGGGTCGGGAGAGGGCTGCACCCCTAGGGGTATGATATAGACAACCTATCATAATGCAAGCATTAATGACAGCTTCTACGGCTCGAACCCATAACGTATAGGTCACATGGAAACAGTTTTATCGTTGCTCTAAGCAGTGACTTAACCCAGGATTTTATACAAGCGGGTTCAACTAAAAACAGTGGTAACTGACGATTGGGATTGTACCGGCAAGCGATTTGTCCGTCGCTTCTTTTTTGGGTTCATAATGCTACCTAAAATGAATAATTAAAAAAAAATGAGGTCCGAATTCTTTTTTTTGCCAGAAAATTGGACGAAACTTAAAACTTTTAACAAGAAATAATTGCTATAGCTAAAAATGTTAACAATTTATATATTTTACATTTTCGTTTAAACTTTAAATAAATTCTATTTACACAATTTAGAGTTTATTAGACTTTGATAAACTTAATTAACAAAGTTGTTAAATTACAAAAACAATAGAACAACAAAAAACTAAAGAGTTGTAACTAAAAATAAACTGGTAGATATTATAAGAGAAGATATATAGCTTATAAAGTGAACTAATAATCTACGTAACATCAATAAGACATTTAGGATAAACTAGTTTAATATGAACTAACAAATTAGAAATAATTTCAAGATTTGCAATTGCATATTTCATAAAAAATAATGTAAGATTTTACTTTATAATATTTTTTTTGAGACATTTGGAGTGAATGTTCCATATATAAAGAACTTCTACTAAGGCATTAGCCACATGAGACTTTAGTTATCCTTATCTTGTGATTGGTTTGGACTATTTAGAAGTTAAACCACTGCAAAACAAATCATGAATAAGTAGTAATTTTGTCCTTTCAAAACATTAGTCATAATCATTTTCTAGAAAAACATAAAGAAGAAAAATCTACTAGAGATTTGAGGAGATATTTTGAAACTAATATCTGTCATGTGTAAAATGTGGACACCTAGACTTTTATTGTTTCACTGAAATGCCAACTCCATTGTCATCTACTCTACACTAGACTACAAGACAAATTAGTGTCAAAATTTCAAGTTGATGCAGAATTGGATTGAGAAATTTACTTTATGTCTACTTAGAAATATATGTTTTATTCCTTTTTTCTAAAATATTTCTTCATAATTTTGAAAATTAAGAAGAGGAAAAAGGAGGAAGAGAATTTATCTTCGAAATCCCTTTTTTGTCAATAAAAATTTATCTACTAATTTTCATATATTTTATTCTTCCTATCCAACAAATAAAAATTAAAAGGGAAAGGGGAAAACAATACACACAAATAAAGGAACACGCTAAAACAAACACTTATTTCTTACTACTCCACTATAACACAATTATTTTTCATATATGATTAATTTAAATATTTCAAATTACTTTTAGTTATAAGCATATTTTTATACCGTATTTACATAGCTCCTAAATATACTTCATAGGTTTTATATTTAAAAAAAATTGATATCTAGATTCATACGTAAAATTTATGTACAAGAGGATATTTTCAAAGTGATGACTAATAAAATGTGGACAATTGGGCTCATCGAAATCTAAGTCAATTGTCATATCGTTCCTTTCATGTCTGATCTTTTCTATATAGGCATTATATATGTTTTGTATATATGTATATTCACTTTATTGAACTGCTGGTCCTTTCATAGTCTAGGACAAAATGCACATGTTCCAGTGGTCCTTTATCAACACTTATAAGTTTAAGACGAAAAAAAACAGTTCAGTGCATAAAGTATTCCGTATTTATGTAGGGTTTGGAGAAGGGTTGCACCTTAAGAAGGTGTGATGTATGCGACAAAACCTAATACAAAAATCGATGACTAATTTTACGGTTCGAACCCTTGACCTATAGGTCACACGAATAGTCTACTGTAAAATTAATTGACCATATGTGCGGTTGATTCTACTAAAAGCTTTAGATCTTTGGTTTGTCATAAGAACTTTGCAAGGCCAAGATATAGAGCCGGTTTGGATTGGCTTTAAAAAGTGATTTTTCAGCAGAAATAATTTTTAAGCCAAAAATTAATAAGTTTGAGTTGCCCAATTTTTAAAAGCTTATTTGACTAAGCTTAAAAGCCAATCTAAACACTCTCATAGTTACATTTTATATTTTTTGGGTTCTTGTAACTATCATTTGTGACCAAATCAGTGAAAATTAAAAACGCCCTTCCATTAATGTCAATAATATCGTGTTTGAGTAGGCTTATTAGATGAATAATTAGCTTATGAGCAGTTTCTATCTACACATTTGACAAATATAAAAAGTGTTTATAAACTGAAATTAACCAAAGCCATAAGGTAGCAGTTTGAAATTTTTTATTTTATTTTATACCTAACATTTTTATATAGAAACATTTATTAATGTTTCGGTGAGTGACCGAACTGTCGCCGTACCTACATGGACCAACTAACCTAAAGTTTAGGAAATACTATTTGTCGCAGCATATCTTAATCCTTAAATTTCATACTCCTATACCAAGATATAATTAACAATTCTGACCAATCATCTCCCTTTATCTACTCACTCCAATCCTATAACAATCTTTTGCGAACATTTCTTAGTCCCAAGACTCTCAACAACCAAAAAGAAATAAAAGTAACCTTTTGGCTTTTCAAACATGACAAAGGTTATACGTGTTAAAAGTGTGCTATCATCTTACTTTTATTTATTTAATTATGTATACAATACGAGCTTAATTAGTTTTCTGTAAATCAAGCATGTGATTTTTTTTTAAATTATATATAGGTGGTGGTAAGACTCGAACACTGGATTTGTGCCTGATCTACTATATATTACAGTATGCGATCATCTCATCTAAAAATTTACCTACTATCTCCTACCAATATAAGTACCTTACAACTAGTGGCGAAGGCAGGATTACCGTCAAGGGGGGTTCAAAAAATGAAAAAAATTAAAAAGGTTTTGGACCCCACTGACCACTAAGCTATGGAAAATTTTTAGACTGTGTTAAGAAAATTCAAAACATAATATATAAAGGTAAAAATCACATTTTGCCTTATATATACAGTTTAATTTTTGACGAAGGGGGTTCAGGTGAACATCCTTCCGCCCCTAAATTCACCCCTGCTTACAACTCTATCTACCAAGGTTTTGACCGATGAGAAAAACTACATTTTGCTTCTTGGTGAGATTTAAACCTGAGCCCTCGCAATTCTCAACTCACTTTTTTGACCACTAGGCTAATGACGTTGGGTGCCGGCGACCTTAATGTTATATTGCAAAAGTTCAGCAACGAACATCCTCTTTCATATCTCAATTTCCAAACGTGGGAAAAGAGATACTCCTTCTATCCCATTTCATGTGAATGGATTCAGATCAAAACACATACGGACACAAATTCTTTAATATATTTAAAAGCTATGGGAAAATGGAACAAGAAAATGTTTGTTTAAAATGAATTAGCTAGGAGAGGAGAAGTAAATGGAAAAGGTACGTACCTGAGTATGTTTAGGTTCAGAAGTATCAAGATAAGCACAAACACGCATATCTCCAGTATACTTAACACTAGGCATGAAATCCCCAACAAGAACATTAGCTTTCTCTACAATCTCCATATCAAACAGATGTGAAAACGATTTGACGTCAAGAACCGCCACCACATTCGGATTAACACCCAGAAAAAACGGAAAACAAGGAGGCACATTTGTTCTAAAAACAGTGCTCTTGTGCTTTTCAATTCTCTTGGTAAAAAAAGTGTTAGGTCCCTGGAACCAGTTATAGTCCAATCTATCAGATATTGGTCCTAACAAAGGCCAACCGTAGCCGCCGGGAATTGTACGGACGGGAAGAGAAGCCGGCGGCGGAGTTAGCGACGGTGAGGATGTACCAGTGCTACCAGGGTTAGTAGGAGTAGATCCGCTCATCATTTTCGCCATGAGTGTGGACATACCTTTTTTTTTAATGTACAGAAATTCAATGCAGAATGCTGGTTTTTTTTTTAACTCTTGTATAATTATTTATGAGTGTGATTGAGAAATGGAAAATGAAACAAGTGAATACGACGGGATAGATAAGGATCGGAAAATGGAAAAGATTGTGAAGCCAGCGGTCGTTTAAAATGTGGAAGGATTGGTGGAAGAAGTACAACTATATAATTGTTTTTGCGTTGGCTAGTTAACGTCAACTTAGAAATATCATGCCACTGTTTGTGAACGGTTAAAATCGGGTCCATTCGATTTTACTGATTTATCGAGACCAGTGTAAAGGATCGAAGATCGATCCCGTAATAGATCAGGCCAAGATACGAGGACAAGGTACCAAGTTCGAAGATTCGAGGTACCTGTCGAGATCGAGACTGGTAGTGATTGAGACTGAATGAGACAGACACCGAGCAAGATCGAAGGTAGCATAATAACAGAAAGGCGAGATATCCGTCACTAGTCGAAGATCATGGCGGAAATCTCAGAACAGATCAAATCAAGGACGATTAATTAGCTAATCGTGAGATTTTCTTCTATAATTAGAGTTATATCATAATTAGAATTCCTCTACTATGCAAAGAGGAGTTCTAATCATTTGTAAGGCACTTACATTCTAAGAGATCAAAGCAATATTACACTTTTTCTTTAGCTCATATTCTTGTTCATCAGCTTGCTTATTTCTTGACTGTTTGGTTCAAACCAATTCGAGGGCACTCTAGCTCGAGGGCTGAGTTACGTTTCAACATTGGTTTGCTTTATCTTATTGTTAATTTCTATTACTAAACTTTACATTTATCAATTGATATTAGGTGAAATCACGTGTCCTTAAAACCACATTATAAGTTTAATTTTTATCCAGTTTTGAGGGTAAACAGTTTGGCGCCCACCGTGGTGCTAAGGATAATAGTGATTGTCTGCTATTAATTCTCATAACACACACTGCTTTACACTTGTTCTTGTAAGTGTCTTTGATTTCATGATCAACATGTCAAACTCTCAAGTAGCACCCACACATACAGACAATGGCCTCGGCTTCCACGGCGAAAACGACAACATAGTTGCCTCGGGAAACGCGGTGCCTCCAGTCAACCCCGATGGACCTCCGGCCGTGAACCCAGTTGACGTCAACTCCCATATTGCCATTAATGGGAATTTGGGCGTCGATCCTGAAAATAGCGTCCGCAGGGATGCTCGAGCGGCTGATCAGAACGCACAGTGCGGTGAAGAGGGCAGAATTAGCCTTCGGATGATATTCGAGATGTTGGAGATTCAACAAGCTGCGATAGCACAACTCCAAAATAAGAATCGAGCACCAAGCAGAATTGAGCTCGAACCATCACAAGAAGTTGTTCATAGAGCTGAACCTGTACCGGAGAGATTGAATGCCAATGAATCGAGGACTGACCCCGCCATTATAAAAATGCTCGAGGGGCTCACTAAAGGATTAAATCAGGTGAAAAGAAAATCGAGGCAAATGATAAAAAGGTAGAAACGTACAACTCCCGGGTTGACTAAATACCGGGGGAACCACCGATTCTAAAGGGTTTGGATTCGAAGAAGTTCGTGCAGAAGCCTTTCCCTCCAAGTGCGGCTCCGAAGCCAATCCCGAAAAATTTCCCATCCCAGAAATTCCCAAATACAATGGAACCACGACCCTAATGAGCATGTCAGTTCTTATACATGCGCAATAAAGGGGAATGACTTAGAAGATGACTTAGAAGATGATGAGATTGAATCCGTTCTATTGAAAACGTTTGGGGAAACTTTATCGAAAGGTGCCATGATATGGTATCATAACTTACCGCCTAACTCTATTGATTCGTTTGCTATGCTCGCAGATTCCTTTGTAAAGGCACATACCGGAGCAATAAAGGTTGCGACTAGGAAGTCGGACCTCTTCAAAGTGAGACAAAAGGACAATGAAATCTTAAGGGAATTCATATCTCGGTTCCAGATGGAACACATGGACCTACCCCCGGTCACAGATGATTGGGTTGTTCAAGCTTTTGCTCAGGGTTTGAACGAACGAAGTTCGATAGCATCACGACAACTAAAGCAAAATTTAATTGAATACCCAGCTGTGACCTGGGCCGATGTACATAATAGGTACCAGTCAAAGATCAGGGTCGAGGACGATTAATTGGGAACCCCTTCCGATTCCGTTTACCCAAATAGGCCTGTCGGCAGAATTCAAAGGGACATCGACAGAGAACCCCCGATCAAACAGAGATCGGTATCAACCATACGACGCAGATCGTAGAAATAGTGGCCAGCACGTAATCCCGCCCGAAATGATCGAAGGAATGATCGAGGACAGAACTCCCGAGGGCTTATGAGTAGAAGTGGCTTCGACAAACATGTCGAGCTCACGGAAGCACCACAACTATTAGAATACAACTTCAGCATCGACGCATCGGGTATTGTATCAGCCATTGGACGAATCAAGGATACTAGATGGCCCAGAGCCCTACAGACCGATCCAAATCAAAGGAACCCTAATCAAATATGCAAATAGCATGGTACCCATGGTCATAAAATCGAAGACTGCAGACAGCTGAGGGAGGAGGTGGCATGTCTATTCAACAAGGGTCACCTTCAAGAATTCTTGAGTGATCGAGCTAAAAATCACTTCAGAGACATGGATGCGAACAGGAAGAACCACAACACATGATTCATATGATCGTTGGTGGGGTCGATATTCCTCAAGGACCGGTATTTAAATGCACCAAGGTGACAATAACAAGGGAAAAGAAAACTCGGGACTACTTACTAGATGAAACCTTGTCTTTCAACGACGAGGATGCAGAAGGGATCGAACAACCTCACAACGACGCATTGGTAATATCTATCATTATGAATAAAATTCAATTTAAACGTGTGTTGATTGATCCAGATAGTTCGGCAAACATTATTCAATCAAGGGTCGTAGAGCAGCTCGGCCTCCAAGATCAAATCGTGCCCGCAGCTCGAGTACTTAACGGCTTGACATGGAAAGTGAAACCACCAAAGGGTAAATCATTTTGCCAGTAAATATGGCCGGGACTATCCAAGAAACAAAGTTCCATGTGATCGAAGGTGACATGAGGTACAACGTGCTGCTCGGAAGGCCTTGGATTCATAACATGAGGGCAGTGCCCTCGACACTTCATCAAGTCCTGAAGTTCCCAACATCAGAAGGAATCAAAACGGTATAGGGTGAACAACCCGCCGCCTAATAAATGTTTGCAATCGATGAAGTAGTACCGGTATCAGCACTTTCATCAATAAAGGGATCAAAGTCAAAGGGAAAGCAAGAAGTCAAATAGCAACCACAGTCACCAGCCTCAGCCCGATCGGAGGAGCAGGAAATTTTTGAGGATGATGATTATATGATACCTCAAACCTTCATAATCCCCGACGATTCTGATGCAATGAAGTTAATGGTCGAAGAGCTGGAACAAATCATACTGATCGAGCATCTGCCATATCGAAAGGTATACCTGGGCACGGGGTTAACCCCCGAGCTTAGGAAAAAACTCGCTCAATTCCTTTTAGATAACATGGATTGCTTTGCTTAGTCCCACCTAGATATGACAGGGATCCCACCGGAGATCACTACGCATCGGCAGAGCTTGAACCTGAAGTTTCGCCCGGTAAAACAAAAAAGAAGGCCCCACTACGAGGTAAAACATGCGTTCATTAAGGACAAGGTAACAAAACTTCTCAATATAGGGTCCATGCAGGAGGTAAAATATCCCGAATGGTTAGCAAACGTAGTTGTAGTCCCAAAAAGGGAAATAAACTTAGAATGTGTGTAGACTATAAGGATTTAAACAAGGCATGCCCTAAATATTCTTTTCCTTTGCCGAATATAGATCGCATGATCGATGCCATACCTGGCCACGAGATCCTTAGTTTTCTCGATGCCTACTCCAGGTACAATCAAATACAAATGAACCCTGTGTAAGCACGTGATTTTTGCCCTATACGAGATACTCCTACAAATTTCAAGAAAATAGATTTTTTCTAATTATTTACCATTTTATAGGATTTTGTAGAATTTTTATCTTGTGCACGTTTAAGTCATAAAAAATATCAAAAATATCACGCATGACATTTAGGCCTTACTTTTACATTTTTAGGATTAATCGATAGTTATTTGTTTTATAAAAATTAAAAATCACAAAAAAATACTTTATTTTTACACCTTTTCTTTTTATTAATTTTTCTCTTTTAATTTAGGATTAAGTAGCTTTTATAATTTTATAATTAGTATAATCTTATATTTTTAGGATTTTTAATTCTAGGACTTTTAATAATAATAAAAAAAGATAGATAAAAAGAAAATTGGGAATAAAAAAAGAAGAATTTGAAGAACCTTCTCCCACATGAGACTTTCCCCCCAAAAATATTTCCCCAAAAAATATTCCCCCACATAAGACCTTCCCCCAAAAATATTCCCCATATAAGACCTTTCCCCCCAAAAATACTCCCCCACACAAGACCCCCTCCACATTAGAAAACACCACACCACTCCTCCTTCCTCTTCTTATCTCGCTAACACACACACTCACACACACCTACACAGATCTGGAAAAGGGGAGGACCCGAAAAAGGGATGAGCAGCTAAAAAAGGGAGGATCCCTCTCCTTCTTTGATGATCGAAAAATCCTAGAAGCAACACAAAAGAAGAGGACCAAGTCTCACGAACGATCTGGGCACTCTCACGCGGTCACTCTCAAATTCCTCACCCCCGAATGTTTCCATAGATGAACATGGAATAGAGAGAAGCAGCAAAAACTCTATAACGCAAATTCCAGATCTGAAATTTTTCAAAAACAAAAGTGTTCCGAATTTCAAATGAGCTGATTTCGCTCCTTGTTTGCGCTGTTGCCCAGTAGCTGAGTTCCAAGGTTATGACTGCTTTGCAGCCTCCGTTTTGGGCATTCAAGTTTCTTAGCATTCCGGGTGTGACTATCCGTCAAAAAAAAGGTACTGTAATTTACCCCTTCTCTGATGAATATATGGGCTTCATTTGTTCTGAATGTTGGTAGTATTGGCCATCTTATATTGAATAGCCTGTGTGTTGTTGGTGTTTCAATTTTAACTGCTTGGTCGGTTCTTTCGATTTGGCTACCCTTGGAACCCGTAATTTAGGAATAAGTTTTAATACTTGGTTTATATCAATCATTGACTGGATAATGCAGAAGCAAAATTTCGGGGGTACGAAGGCTATTCACTATTGTTCGAATTGTTTATCATCCCTTAATAGCATTGGCGTACATTTTATTCTGACAACATTTATGTTGTGTGCTTCTTTCATGAATTTGTATCCAACTGGTTGTCAAGGGTTGAATGTACTAGTTTCAAGTTTATTTATTTTGGTGACTTTGTTTTAAAATCAGTGGCTATAGGACAATACATCAAATATACTATGTAGCTAATGAAACAGTTTTCTTTATACTCAAATTTTGATGCTGTTGGATACACTGCAAATGAAGTGTCGAATTGGAATATAAGGAATGATCTAGTATTTGGAGCATACGGCTCATTTATGTGAAATTTTTAATTCAAGTTCCATGAAGTTGGCTTTCACGCTGGGACCTCTGATTCATTATGGGATTTGATGATTTTGAAATTGAATCATAAATTTGGGGCTTTCGTGTTAGGTAGCAGGTTCAAATTAAGAGGTTTCCCCTTTTGTTTGAATCCGGACTTGAACTTGAGGCCCGAATTTTATAACATTAATTAACTAGGGCTCTTTAGAGACAAATTCAATAGAAAATTATAGTTTGCTCTAGGATGGCCTTTAAATAATAAAATGAGGTGAGCCCCGCCAAACAAAATGCATAAATTGCGGGGCCCTCTTCAAATGTTCCTATTAAAATATTTAGAATTCGGGACGTGCCGTTTAGCGAATTTCACGGCCTCCCGCAAAGATAATAATACGTTAGTCGCTTTAGGCGCGCTTTTAATAATTTTACCTTCCTAAATACGGGTGTGCATTTCATGCAACCCAAATCCAAATCCCAAAACGTTGAATAAGAATGTGTCGAGGAACCGGGTGAATTTCATGTGACTTGATCCAAAAACACGTTTTTAAACGACGTTCACTTTCTAAATTTTTTTAACTAAAAGCGGTTAAATAATTCTAAAATTGCACTATAGGTTTGAACATGTATAAAAATCATATTTTAGCCATTTATGATGATTTAAGCGACCGTGCTAGAACCACGGGATCCGGGGGTGCCTAACACCTTCCCTCGGGTCAACAGAATTCCTTATTCAGAATTTCTGGTTCGCAGACCCCAATTGGGAAGTCGAAATTTTCCTCGATCTGGGATTCAAGTTAAATCGGTGACTTGGGACACCAAAAGCCAATCCTATCCCAAGTGGCGACTCTAAACAAATAAATAATCCCATTTCGAATAATGTCAGTTTAATTGGAAAAACTCCCTCATACATTTATCCTTCGGGGTAGGTGTGTAGAAAAGGAGGTGTGACAGCTCTGGCGACTCTGCTGGGGAAACGAACCCAGAATTTCGATTCAGGGTTCAAGAATTCGAGCTTAGTACAATTGTTATATTTGGCTTTATCTGATTTTTGTACATGTTCCATGCTATATGTGCTAAATGTTTTACCGCTTTGATATTTGTTGAATTGTATATATAAACAGTTACGAAACCCTTCCTCTTTCTGAGTCTTCTACATCATGGAGAAGGGTGCACTTCGTGTAGATTCTCTTCTTTTCCCATTTAGAACGAGGTTTGGATAAGTTGCTAAGCCGGCGGAGCTTCTGTATCCCCGGTACGCTGCCTCCCCCTCGGATCGAGTTGTCCGCTCGGGTAAGCCAGGTCTAGACCAATAAACCTACGGTTAAACCTAGAAGAAAAAAACCTCATGCCGGATCCCTAGTAGGACGTTTGTTTGCATCATGTACATTTGACTTAGGGGACTCAACACAGGGGTTGGGTCCATCTAGGACAGGTGACCTGAATTGAAATGACCATCCTGATGCATCTTACGTGCTACTTGCGCATTTATTTGCTCGGCTTTGCATGTTGACCGGCTTGTATATAATGAGTGAAAATTGTGAAAATAGCAGTGTTAGGACTAAGTGAGGGTGACCATTCGTTTTGGAAAAACCCAGTGCCCAAATAGTACCGAAATGCTGCCGAATTTTTGAGAAATGAAAAAAAAAGGAGAAAACTATTCGAAAAAATAGAAAGAATTTTTTTTTCAAATTAGCTTTGATTTTGGCAAATCTTCCCGAACTACGCTGGTTTGATTCTCACCGGATGTGAGATACGTAGGCAACCCTCATCGGGTCCAACCTCCCTTTTGCAAAAATAGCCCAAAAAATGTCAAAATTTTAATTGTCGTCATGAATAAGTCGGGTGATGCCATTCTTGTTTTAAAATAAGCCGAATGTCCAAAAGGGGCGCCGGAAGGCTGTTTTTGCAAGAATAGCCACCTTGAGTCATTTTAAACGGTTGGCAGACACAGCCTTAAAATCTCCCTCCCGGAAGTGCTGAAAGGTCGTATCTGCAAAACCGAGTCTTTGTTTTCTTAAATAAAATTTTGAAAAAATAGCCACTTTTCCTTTTAAGTCAAAATAAGTCATTAAATCACTTTAAATAAATGTGCAGGATGAGTCAAAATTCAAAAAATATTTTTCCTTTCGTGTTTAGAAAAAGAGAAATAAATGAAAATTCAAACAAAAATATTTCTTTTTACTTCTAAAATTCCCAAAGTTCCAATAAAAAGAAAAGAAATTTTTATAAGTCTTTCTTTCAAAAAATAAAAAGAGAAATCAAAATCAAAATCAAAATAAAAAATATTTCCCTTTTTCTTTTAAAGCATTTCTTTCCAGAATTCCAAAAAAAGAGAAGAGTTAGCTTATCTACCTTATTCGCAAGAACTACGCTTGGTCTGATTCATGCGGGGCCATGATACGAAGGCAATCTACGTAAGATTCGACCGTAATCCTAAGAAAAAGAGAAAAGAGAAATACGAGGGAAGTAAACAAAAGGAAAAACAAGAAAAAGAAACGCAAAGGAAGAAAATAAGGCATTGAGAGAAAAAATCATGGCCAAAGAAAAGGAAAAGCAGAAAATGAAAATAAAGAAAGAAGAGGGAAAAGAAAATGAAAGAAAACAAAACAAAAAGAGAAAGAAAAGCGAAGGGAACAAGAGAAAAGCCGGGATGACGCATGCAACCGTAGCAAACATGTAGATATTCATTTAACTGTATAGGTGCATCACACTCCAATGTGTGGTTCCCTATCCGTTATTTGTTTTAAACTAACCGTGTGTCGCTGTCAATCCCAGCCTAGCTTTTAGAAACGGTGGTTGGTTGTGGTAAGCTGGCATCGCATCAATACTTTACCAGATCGAAAGGAAGTGTGAAAATGTCTACAGAAATGACTTTGCCCGCAGTTCCCATCTCTGAGGACAGCCCCATCTCGGGGATCCCGGCATCTGAGTCTGTCACAGCGGAAGAGAATCGGGTACTACGTCTCCGACTCATGGAGATGTGGGACGCCTGGACCAATGGAAGGGAGCCTCCGAGCGCCATCCCTGGATTTCCTGAACTATTCCCTAGATCCGGGAGAACCTCCAATATCCTCATCAGTCACCCTCATACTCCGTTGGGACAACCTACCATAACCGCTCACTTCGTCCGAACACCTTCTGAGGTCCGCCCCCAGGTGTTCCCAACAGGAGCAGCTCCTAACATCTTCACTGCTCCACCATGCTCTGCTACAACACAACCTTCACTGCCAAGGCCCGCCTTTGATCCCTCAGCTTTCACCTTCCAAAACCCTGTCTTTCCAGTGGATCCTCCTTAATATCCCACATATAATTACTCTCAGCCACCACCATTTGAGCTTACGCCAGGACAAGATCAAACTCCCAAAGTTCCTGAACAAGATGAGATGGCGAAAAGAATGAGAAGCCTTGAACAGAGTTTAAAGAATATGCAAGGTTTGAGTGGGAAAAAAAAGTGTTTCTTATACAGATCTATGCATGTTCCCTCATGTGCACCTGCCCATGGGATTTAAAACGCCAAATTTTGAAAAGTATGATGGGCACGGCGATCCCATTGCTCATTTGAAAAAGTATTGTAATCAGTTGCGCGGAGCCGGCGGAAAAGAAGAGTTATTGATGGCATACTTCGGAGAAAGCTTAGTAGGATGTCTCACGATGGCACATTTGGGACGATCTTGCCAGAGATTTTGTAAGGCAGTTTCAATACAACATAGACATCGTGCCAGACAGGAACTCCTTGGTGAATCTAAAGAAAAAGCCCTCAGAAAGTTTCCGCGAGTATGCAATTAAGTGGCGCGAACAGGCGTCAAGAGTGAAGCCTCCAATGGATGAGGTAGAGATGGTCACTGTTTTCCTTCAAGCCCAGGAAGCAGACTACTTTCAGAATATGTTGTCAGCCATGGGCAAGCCTTTCGCAGAGGCAATTAAAATCGGAGAAATGGTAGAAAATGGTCTGAAAAGGGCAGAATCTTGAGCCAGTATGCCATAAGAGCAACCTCCCAAGCCATCCAAGGCGGGTCTAGGGGAATGGCTAAAGGTAAAAAGAAAGAAGAAACAGTTATGGCAGCATCAGGAGGAAGAAGATACTGGGCTCCTAGGCCGGTGTTCTCTGAAAGAACCCCGCAACACTACTATCCTCACACTGATACGACTTATGCTCTCCCACCTTATGCGGTCATGAATGCTCAACCTTTCGGCCGACCGCAACCACAAGCTAACCGAAAGCAACCTCCATTCCAAAGAAACCAGCCTCCTCACCAGAACTACTATAATCCTCGACCTCCACAGAATAGCTTCCATCCTCGGGAACCACCCAGAAGACCAAACTTTACGCCAATTGGTGAACCCTACTCCAGTTTGTTCCCGAAGCTGGTTCAAATGAATTTGTTGCAACCCATACCCCAAAACAGGCAAAACCCGGAATCACCATCTTATCAGTGGGGCGTCTATTGTGCTTATCACTCAGGAGCTAAGGGGCATGCTACAGACAACTGTTGGACATTGAAAAAAGCCGTGGAAGACTTGATAGAACAGGGAAAAATAGTGCTGAGAGACGAAGAAGCCCCGAATGTGACCAACAATCCATTGCCCGCTCACAACAACGGGCCAGTAATCGGGATGATTTGTGAAGACAAAGAGTTTGATCCGGCCTTGAAAGCCATAATTGCCATTGCCGACGCAGAAAAGAAACCCAAGGTACCCCCGAAGCAAGAGAAAGGGGAGAAAAAGAATAAAAGTGTCAAAACTGAGCTTGAGGAGAAACCTGAAACAAAAGCAGAGAAGGAACCTCCTAAGAATGGAATTCTCCATGTTCCGCGAGGACGCCAGGAAGAACCCCTAGTTGTCAGTGCTCCAAGGAAGTTTGAAGTAAAAAGGGGAACGCAAACGTATGTGCCAAAAGGAGCTTATGTGGTACGGGGGACAATTAAGCCGCCTCGGCTGAATGAGCCAGTGGTTATTGGACGCGTACCACAGAAGCCAATGACAGACCCCTCTGCGGTGCCATGGAACTATCAGCAAATAGTGGTTACATACAAGGGCAAAGAAATTTCGAGAGAACTTCCAGGGAAAACCTCTGTTGAGAAATATGCAAATGTACAGGAGGTAAACAATGGCACACAAAAGCGCTTTCCGTCCAAGAAGCCAGTAAGTGCTGAGGAAGCAGAAGCCTTCTTCCAGAAAATGAAGATGCCTGATTATGAAACAGTGGATCAATTGAGGAAATATCCTGAACAAGTGTCCCTGCTATCATTGGTAACGAAATCCTCCGAACATCAGAAGATCTTAATGAAAACTCTGAATGAGGCGTATGTGCCAATTGAAACTTCAGTTGAACAGCTCGAAAGGATGGCAGAAAGGTTCTTCGCCGTCAACCAACTNGCAAGCCTTCGCAGAGGCATTAAAATACGGAGAAATGGTAGAAAATAGGGCTAAAAAACGGGCAGAATTTTGAGCCAGTCGGCCATAAGAGCAACCTCCCAAGCTATCCAAGGCGGGTCTGGAGGAATGGCCAAAGGCAAATAGAAAGAAGAAACAGTTATGGCAGCATCGGGAGGAAGAAGATATCAGGCTCCAAGACCCGTATTCTCTGAAAGAACCCCTCGACATTACTATCCTCACACTAATACGACTTATGCTCTCCCACCTTATGCGGTCATGAATGCTCAACCTTTCGGCCGACCGCAACCACAAGCTAACCGAAACCAACCTCCATTCCAAAGAAACCAGCCTCCTCACCAGAATCACTATAATCCTCGGCCTCCACGGAATAACTTCCGTCCTCGGGAACCACCCAGAAGACCGAACTTTACGCCAATTGGTGAACCCTACTCCAGTTTGTTCCCGAAGCTGGTTCAAATGAATTTGTTGCAACCCATACCCCAAAACAGGCAAAACCCGGAATCACCATCTTATCAGCGGGGCGTCTATTGTGCTTATCACTCAGGAGCTGAGGGGCATGCTACAGAAAACTGTTGGACATTGAAAAAAGCCATGGAAGACTTGATAGAACAGGGAAATATAGTGCTGAGAGACGAAGAAGCCCCGAATGTGACCAACAATCCATTGCCCACTCACAACAACAGGCCGGTAATCGGGATGATTTGTGAAGACAAGGAGTTTGATCCGACCTTGAAAGCCATAATTGCCATTGCCGACGCAGAAAAGAAACCCAAGGTACCCCCGAAGCAAGAGAAAGGGGAGAAAAAGAATAAAAGTGTCAGCACTGAGCTTGAGGAGAAACTTGAAACAAAAGCAGAGAAGGAACCTCCTAAGAATGGAATTCTCTATGTTCCGCAAGGACGCCAGGAAGAACCCCTAGTTGTCAGTGCTCCAAGGAAGTGTGAAGTAAAAAGGGGAACACAAATGTATGTGCCAAAAGGAGCTTATATGGTACGGGGGACAATTAAGCCGCCTCGGCAGAATGAGCCAGTGGTTATTGGACGCGTACCACAGAAGCCAATGACAGACCCCTCTGCGGTGCCATGGAACTACCATCAGACGGTGGTTACGTATAAAGGGAAAGAGACCCTGGGAGGGCTTCCAGAAAATGTTCCCGCCGAAAAGTACTCCAACATAGAAGAGGTGAACAATGCTACCAAAAGGCGTTTCCCGCCTAAGAGGCCTGTAAGTGCTGAAGAAGCAGAAATGTTCTTTCAAGATCGGAA
>NW_017674969.1:78600-79603 GCF_001879085.1 Nicotiana attenuata
AAAAAAAAATGCTTTATTTTTACACCTTTTCTTTTTATTGATTTTTCTCTTTTAATTTAGGATTAAGTAGCTTTTATAATTTTATAATTAGTATAATCTTATATTTTTAGGATTTTTAATTCTAGGACTTTTAATAATAATAAAAAAAAGATAGATAAAAAGAAAATTGGGAATAAAAAAAGAAGAATTGGAAGAACCTTCTCCCACATGAGACTTTCCCCCCCAAAAATATTTCCCCAAAAAATATTCCGCCATATAAGACCTTCCCCCCAAAAATACTCCCCCACACAAGACCCCCTCCACATTAGAAAACACCACAGACCACTCCTCCTTCCTCTTCTTATCTCGCTAACACACACACTCACACACACCTACAAAGATCTGGAAAAGGGGAGGACCCGTAAAAAAGGGACGAGCAGCTAAAAAAGGGAGGATCCCTCTCCTTCTTTGATGATTGAAAAATCCCAGAAGCAATACAAAAGAAGAGGACCAAGTCTCACGAACGGATCTGGGCACTCTCACGCGGTCACTCTCAAATTCCTCACCCCCGAATGTTTCCATAGATGAACATAGAATAGAGAGAAGCAGCAAAAACTCTATAACGCAAATTCCATATCTGAAATTTTTTCAAAAACAAAAGTGTTCCGAATTTCAAATGAGCTGATTTCGCTCCTTGTTTGCGCTGTTGCCCAGTAGCTGAGTTCCAAGGTTATGACTGCTTTGCAGCCTCTGTTTTGGGCATTCAAGTTTCTTAGCATTCCGGGTGTGACTATCCGTAAAAAAAAAGGTGCTGTAATTTACCCCTTCTTTGATGAATATATGGGCTTCATTTGTTCTGAATGTTGGTAGTATTGGCCATCTTATATTGAATAGCCTGTGTGTTGTTGGTGTTTCAATTTTAACTGCTTGGTCGGTTCTTTCGATTTGGCTACCCTTGGAACCCGTATTTAGGAATAAGTGTTAATACTTGGTTTATATCAATCATTGACTGGATAATGCAGAA
>NW_017674970.1:0-1797 GCF_001879085.1 Nicotiana attenuata
CCAGGTTCATACCCGCTCCAATTCAGTATACTTTCTATCATGTTATCCTACCATTTATCTTTGTCCACGGCGTTGACTCGCTCAATGTGATGGTAGGTTTCTCCACCTAGCTTCCTTCTTCCTCCAATCGCCGAGATGGTCTGGCGACTGTATATATGGGGTTACTCCCGTTGCCATGAATAATCACCTCTTGGTGATTCCACTCGAACTTCACTGCCTGGTGCAGGGTTGATGCTACAGCTCCAGCGGCGTGGATCCAAGGTCGTCCCAGTAGTAAGTTGTAGGATGCTGGGATGTCTATTACTTGAAAGTCAACATTGAACCAAGTTGGTCCCATTTGCAGACATAGACTGATCTCCCCAATAGTGGACCTTTGGGAACCATCAAAAGCTTTGACGTTGATCGCCCCGTCCTTGATTTCATGTAGACTCTTCCCCAATGTTCTGAGGGTCACCAATGGACAAATGTTGAGGTTGGACCCTCCATCAATCAAATTCCTTGTGATGAAATAGTCTTCGCATTGCACGGTGATGTGCAACGCTTTCTTGTGGCTTAAACCTTCAGGGGGCAACTCATCCTCGTGGAAAGTGATTTTATGACTCTCCAATATCTGCCCGACCATGTTCGCCATCTCTCCTCCAATTATATTATTGGGTACGTACGCCTCGCTCAGTATCTTCATCAGGGCATTCTTATGCGTGTCGGAGCTCTGGAGTAGAGCTAGAATGGAGATCTGCGCTGGTGTTTTATTTAGTTGATCGACAACTGAGTATTCTTTGGCCTGTATCTTCCGCCAGAGATCATCGGGCCCAGTTTCAATGGGCCGTCCAGAGGCCTGCTTATTCGATTCAGCTAAGTGCTCCGGAGTATAAATTCTGCCGGTTCTGGTCATACCCTGTGCTGCAGTTGCTTCTCCAGACTTAGTTTTCCCCTTCCTTCTTGCCTCGGCGGTATAATCCCAAGGAATGGCCTGTGTATGGAATGGCGTTATGGCTGACATTGCTACAGGAATGGGAACCCTTGTTTTGGGAGGTAATACAGCAACTTCAAATGGTGCAGGTGCCTTTGGAGACCCAAACTCCACCTCAATTGGTTCTGCGGTCTTTGTGGATGACGGTGTTTCAAGCTCGAGGGGCACGGACATGTTTACTTCAGCATCTCCAGAGGGCTGGATCTGGACTACGATTGGATTCAGTGTGACTGTTGGTTTCTTGGGCTCGTCACCTTCTGCAATCAATCCAATTGACCCTTTGGGGTCCCAATCATCTTCTACTTCGATCATATGCACGCCTCTACCCTTATGATCATGCAAGGGATTGTTGCGAACATTAGGAGCAGGCTCCTTCGCCACGATGATTTTGTTGTCAATTAGAGCTTGGATTTTGTCTTTCAAAGATCGGCACTCATCAATGGTATGCCCTTTCATGCCGGAATGGTATGCACAGGTTTTGTTTGGATTGACCCATTGGGAAGGATTTTCTGGAGTTATAGCGGGGATTGGGGTGACGTAACCGGCTTCTTTGAGTATTTCATATAGCTGGTCGATTGGCTCGGTGATGGCAGTGTATTGCTTGGGAGGTGTACGGTCGAAATTAGGACGTGGCCTGGGGAAGTTTTGGCGGGCGGGAGGTGATTGGTAGTGAGAAGGCTGAGCATTATAGGCTTGGTAGACGGGTGCGGGTTGGGAATATCTTGGTGAGGTAGGTTGATATGTGGGGGAGGGAGATGATTGGTAAGCAGGTGATGGAATTTGGTAAGAGGGCGGAGGTGCTTGGTAATTGGGGATAGGTTGGTATG
>NW_017674970.1:5703-77252 GCF_001879085.1 Nicotiana attenuata
GAATTGAAGAGTCGCCACCTAATGATTAAGTGCATTAGGACACTAAGAGTTGAATTGAAAAATAGAGTTCGGGTAAGGGCTAGAAATTATCTCGAGGGGAAGGTGTTAGGCACCCCTCAAGATCCACTAGTGTGGTTCCCGGCCATGCTATGTTGTGACTTTAATGCAAATAAGTATACAAATAGCTTCACACATAAGGGTTAGAAATAGATACGTAACAAGCATGTTGGAATCAAGGTCTAGATGATCTGCAATTTGTTTGAGGGAGGGTCTAAAGGCAGAAAATTAATCAAGACATTGAATAAACAAAGAAGAAAAAAAATTTAGGGAAAAAGGGATAATGCAGTAAAATTAAAGAGGGGTTTTGGGTAGTTGAAAAGACAGAATTTTATTGATATTAAACAAAGTCACATAAAGGAAAGGGGGTCCTAGGTTTGTAAAACACATGGATCATCCACACAACACCGGTAATCAATCGTACGCATAGTGTTATCATGTGATTATCATCTCCATGTCTATCCTTCCCACCCCGTTATGGTATTTAAGTGCGGAATGGTATCGTTACCTACTGCATGCTATTACCCGTCCCACCTATCAGTCCCGGAGGCATTTAGGACTACTAATCCTAAAAGGAAGGGAGCTTGGCTTTTCAGGGGTTTTGAAAGGATAAAATTCTAGGGCGACAAACAAAACACATAAAGCAGTTAATGGGGAAATAAGAGCAATTAAAGGCTCAAGTAGGCCTCCTCACTTAAAGAAACGAATTGTTTAGCATGTCTTACACATACTGTTTAGGTCATTAATTAAAATTAGCGCAGGAAGAATTGATTTACCATATATTTCCCAGATAGGGAGTCCAAATTAGTACTGCTTAGATGTAGTTGTCGAAAACTGACAGTTGATTAATTATCTAAAACAGGGCCTATAGGCATGATATCTATTAATCCAGGGACGGAGGAATAACTGATTGCAAAAGAGTCATTAGTAAAAAGCTCTACGAGTGTTAAACAAATTGCCACTGATTTTAAACTTAGGAACGAGTGGCGATTTTGATTAAGTTGATAGTCCCTATAGGCATGCTGTCTAGGTGTAACTGATTTTTGAGCAGAGATCCTATAGGCAGGTTATCTATATGTAATGAGTTATTTTAACTCCTATAAGCAGGGTTGCCTAATGACAAATGTATATGCAAAGTATAGGAAGTCCTATAGGCATATCATCTATACAATATGCAGAGCTTCATTATCGATTTATTGCCATGGTATTATTACAAAGTGCAGAAAAACCTATGGGCATGGTATCTATGTGAAAAAATGCAGGATTTGAAAGTGATAACCCTATGAACATGGTCTCTAGGCGAGATGCAGAATTTTAAAGAGTAAATATCCTATAGACATGGTATCTACGTGAAAATGCAGAGTTTGAAAGCAGTGATTCTATGAACATGATTTCTATGTGAGATGCAAAATTGTAAAGGGTAAATATCCTATAGACAGGATTTCTATGTGAAAATGCAGAATTTGAAGGTAATGATCCTACGAACATGATTTCTATGTGAGATGCATAATTTAAAGGGTGAATATCCTATAGACATGATTTCTACCCCTTTGGCATGCATACAGTCCCATCCCCTTTCACTATACCCCAGTAGTTATTGCAAAGTTATTTACAAAGCTTATTATAGACCAAGCGAATCAGAAGGAAATAAAAAAATACATCAGTGATTAGATCTACATCTAATCAGCCTAATTCGGACTCAAAGTCTAACAATATGAGATAAACCAACTTCCAGGATCGGATTTTCAAAGCCTTTCTCCTATTTGGGATGTGTCAAAGTTCCAAGGAACTTCAAGAATTCCAGGCAATGCTTACACCCCAAATATCATTGCAGAGTTAAGAACATAGTGCAGTGTGGAAGGGCCAACCCTCAAATGTCCAAGTTCAGAGGGAACTCGAGGTCCCAAAGCAAGGCTCATAGGAGGGGGGCAGAACTTAGAGACTAGGAGTAAGTGCAAGTGCAGTAGAGGGGAAATGGCAAGATGGTGGTCATGCCAAGCATTTTGGGGTGCTGGCACACCCCTGACCAGCTTGTCAGTTGAACTTGGGGAGTTAAGACCTATTGAAGGTCAGGTTCAGCCTTGGACAACAATAGGGATGCTGCCAGGCTATACCTTAACTCAGCATACATGGGGGAGTGGGGATATGGGGATTCATAACAAGCAGGACTCAAGAAAGGAGCAGGCAAGGGCATACCCAGCAATGGGACATACTGGCACACCATTTAGCCTACTTAAGGGGGTTAGAACTCAGTTCATGAGCAACAATTCTTGTTGCCATGCCCTGAGTCCCCACTTACAAACATATAGGGGTAAATGGGATGGGGAACTAGTGTTTACAAGAAAGTAAAGCAAACAGTAGCACATAAGCATTTCAATGTCAAATTCTGCAGAAGGTAGACATAGGCGAAAAAACTGTAAATAAACACATCGGGATGATGCTGGGAATTGAATCAAGACATACCAGTTTTTGAAAAAGATAAGCAACGAAAGCGGCGATCTTGTGAAAGCCAAAGTGCAGACAAGAAATTTCAGAAAAGGTTGTGAGAATTATAAGCGTGAAGTCTGAAGTGTATTCAGTGTGTTGTGAAAAGAAAAGGCCAAGTATTTATAGTGTGAAAGTCATGAGAAATAAGGTAAGAAAATAATTGAAGTTTGATTTTCAATCAGTCACATAAGACTCCCTTTAGTTAAGGGATTCAAATTCAAACGGGTATAAAACCAACTAAGGAAAGAAATTAATCAAACTCTTTGTGCAAAGCATGCAATTGAGGGCAAATACATAAAAGGTTATTTTAAGGACAAGGTTTTCTGTAATGTACACGGTTGTATAATTAAGGAAAGAGAATCAATTGACAGCCATGAAATCACAAGTCCAAATATTTGGTGTGAAGAAAAAGGTTTTACTCAAGGAAAATTAGTACAATCAATTAAAGCCCCCAAAAAAGATTCTGATTCAATTACTAGTTGAAATCCTTTTAAAGAAAGATTCAACACCCATATAAAAGCACACAGACATGCCTAAACACGAAGAATTTTGCCATGACCTTATAAAATTAGTAGAAAGAATCGAATGCGGGGATGGAGAGGCAAGTAGTCAAAAACAAGCTTAGTGGCTTCTTTTAGAAGCTCATAAGAAAGCACGCAAACAAGTAGAAAGATCAAAGCAAACAGAGTGAGGAAACTAGTTTCGAAGCGTAGTGAGGGAACAACTGACAGTAGAAGAAACAGTAGAAGCACCAGTAGAAGAAACAGTAGAAGAAATACATGCTTATAGAGGATGAAGATAGCAGAGCATGGTAAAAAAAACGGGAATCATAGCATAGAAAACACAGTAGGAGAATATACCAGGACGGAGTATAGAAAACACAGCAAAAGAACATTCAATCACGGAGTATGAAACTCAGTAGAAGAACACCTAAGAACCTAATGGAGCAAGTATAAGAACATAGTGGAAAGCGAGTGAGAACATGATATAGGAAGACAATAAGAGAAACAATACAAATAATAAAGAAGCAAAAATCATAAAAACACTTGAATACTTTCAAGAAACCCTAAATCGGAAAAGAAGGATTTTGAAAGCAATTTTCAAAGGAAAACTTAGGGAAATCGTTAAAAAAATTCACGCATAGCATAGATACATAACAGATCTAAAAGGAATCGGAGAAAAACCTCGAATAGTTAGGGTTTCGAAAGAACCCTAGAGTGAGAAAGGCTTTAAAAAGATCCGATCTAAGTCGGATAAAGTCAAAACCAGTCTCAGGAGACTAGAATATGCCGGAGCAAGGCCGGAAATGGCCAGAAATGGCCGGAAAACTCGAGTCGGCGAAGATCTGAGTGAAGACCCTCGAAGTCTGTCCTCGATCCTTCGAGCATCAGGCTCACAGGAGTAGTAGGAGGTGAGTATGAGGTTTCCATAGCCTGAGAAGCCATGGATTCCGGTGGGAATCGAAGGGGATTAGGGTTAGTTTGGGTGGCGGCGGCTAGGGTTTGAACGGGGTTGCAGAGAGGATTGGAGAGGAAAGGTATTCAAGGGAGGCGGGTAAAGGGGAAATGATTTAGGGTTGAGGGTGTTGGTGGATTAAAAAAGGAAAGGATGCGTGTGAGCCGTTGATCTGTTAGATCAACGGCTGGGATTAAAAGAAAAGGCCTGGGCGGGTTATTTGAGTGGGTCAGGGGCGGGTAATTTAGGAATTGGGTCAGGTTTGAATCAAAAATAGGGCTGGGAAATTGGGGGTTTGATTTTGGCTAAAATTGAAATGGTAATGGGCTATATATTAAATAGCGAATTTCTCCCTTTTTAATTTAATTAAAATAGTTAAAATGATTTTAAAAGCAAATTGAAAGCACTGAATTAATTAATAATATATAAACGTTAATCTAAAAATACTGGGAACAATTTTATAGTTGTAAAACGCTATTAATCTTAATATAGGCTATAATTGCAATTTTATGCAATTTAGCTTAAAAAATATCAAATAAATTTATAAAAATATGCAAAAATCACCTTAATTATATTGTGGTGTAAATATGAGGATGGAAATAAATTACTCACCAAAATGATAGTTTTGGGAATAATTATTGGATTTTGTACTGCTAAAACAAATAATAAAATGATTTTGAAAAGCTTTAAAAATTGGAAAAAATATCAAAATTCTTGGGCATGCTTATATATGCACGTACATGCTATTTTGAGAATATTCTGAGTATAAAAATATGTAGGGAAAAATTGGGTATCAATAGTGGTTACTCCTTGTGAGTTGGTTCTGCCGTTTTCTTGCGATTTACAGTCCTTAAGTTGATTTACTCTTCTTACCTTTTATTATTGTCATTTGTTGTTGTTTTATGTATTGTGGTGATGTACGAGCTTTCTGTTGTGTTGTGACTGTGGTTTCTGTTGGTTGCGCTGCATGTTTACTTTGGGACAACGGATCGGTGTTCCGGGAGATCCCCCTGCATATTTACTTTTGGGACTACGGGACTGCTCCCGGGAGATTCCCCTGCACATATATTGATTTTGGCTCTGGTGCGGGATACCATGAGATCCCCGGCACATATATTGAGGATACAAAGAGATCCTCGGGATACCAAGAGATCCCTGGCACATATATTGAGGATACCAAGAGATCCTCGGGATACCAAGAGATCCCCAGCACATATATTGAGGATACCAAGAGATCCTCAGGATACCAAGAGATCCCTAGTACATATATTGAGGATACCAAGAGATCCCTAGCACACATAATCACGTTTGGGACTACGGGATGATATCCTGGGAGATCCCCTGCTAAAATCATTTTGTTCTGAGCTGATGTTTTCATTGATCCTATCCCTGTGTAAACATTATATGTGGTGTCTGTTCCATTCCTTATACTTACTAGTTGGTGCGAACTATGTCTGGACACTTGCACAAGCATACACGTGGTTAATCACCCTTATCGGGTAGGAGGCTCTTTGAGATTTCTGAGTATAGACGCACCCCTTGTTATTTTCCTTCCATGTGAGAATGACTCTTTGGGCACGTGAGTTGTCAGTATGATTATGAGGTGTGATGAGGGCACAGGATGCCAAGTGTTAGAGTTCAGGTATTGAGACCCGTATTGTATGATTAGGAGATGAGGTGTCACAGGGTGACTTATATTCGAAGGATTATCTTTTTGAAAATATTATATTTGAAAGCATTATTTTGAAAGAAACTCTTTTGAAAAGAACACTTATTTGAAGGAAGTATATTTCACACAATTTTATCATTTGAAAAGAGTTTGACTATTTGATTGACGCTTGCTAGTTAAGACTTAAGGTGAAAACTATCGGAGTTGTTGAGTTATGACTTGTCTTTACTATATTTGTGATTTCGGATTTTGGGTTGTGTTCTCGCTTACCTTTCCGTATTTTCCTTATGGTGTTTTCCCTGAGTACTTGATGTTTCCTTCCTTATTTGAATTACTGAATTGTTAGCCATATTGCGTAGTCTCTATATAAATATTATGTTCTGTATATTAGACCAGTAGGTGTCTTGACTGTTCCTCGTCACTACTCCACCGAGGTTAGTCTTGATACTTACTGGGCATCACTGTGGTGTGCTCATACTACACTTCTGCACATATTTTTTGTGTGCAGATCCAGGTATTGTTCGCTAGTAGCTGTGCAGATTCTTGCCGAGGAGACTCAAGGTAGTCCTGCTGCTGCGTTCGCAGGCTTCAGAGTCACCTTCCTATTTTATATTCACACTGTTTTACTTATTTCCATACGGTTGTGTCTAGAAGTTGTAGCGAAACTCTGTAGAGCTTATGACTTGCACTACCGGGTTTTGGGAATTATAAGTTTTGTAGAGATTTTTGCTTCAAGACTGTTAAATTTCATTTGTTATTGTGATATTTCAGCATGAGTTAGGATTACCTAGTCCCTAAGACTAGGTGCCATCACGATACCCAAACGGAGGGAAAGTCGGGTCGTGACAATCGCGTATTGGTCTCGAGCGGTGTTGGTGCAGGACGGTAGGGTGATTGCCTACGCATCTAGACAGCTGAAGGTGCATGAGTAGAACTATCTTGTCCATGACCTTGAGTTAGCAGCTATTGTTCATGGATTAAAGATTTGGCGACACTATTTGTACGGTGTCCCTTTTGAGATCTACACCGATCACCGGAGTGTGCAATATCTGTTCAAACAGAAGGATCTTAACTTGCGTCAGCGGAGGTGGTTAGAGTTTCTTAAGGACTATGATATAACTATTCTATACCATCCCGGGAAGGTGCATGAGTAGAACTATCCTACGCATCTAGACAGCTGAAGGTGCTTGAGTAGAACTATCTTGTCCACGACCTTGAGTTAGCAGCTATTGTTCATGGATTAAGGATTTGGCGACACTATTTGTACGGTGTCCCTTTTGAGATCCACACCGATCACCGGAGTCTGCAATATCTGTTCAAACAGAAGGATCTTAACTTGCGTCAGCGGAGGTAGTTAGAGTTTCTTAAGGACTATGATATAACTATTCCATACCATCCCGGGAAGGCCAATGTGGTGGCCGACGCCTTAAGTCACAGGGTAGAGTGTTTGGGGATCTTAGCATATCTACCAACGGCAGAGAGGCCATTGGCATTGGATGTTCAGGCCTTGGCCAACCAGTTTGTTAGATTGGATATTTTTGAGCCGAGTCGAGTTTTGGCTTGTGTGGTTTCTCAGTCTTCTCTTTATGATCGTATCAGGGAGTGTCAGTATGATGACCCCCATCTACTTATCCTTAAGGACACGCTTTAATACAGTGATGCTAAGGAGGTTACTATTGGAGATGACAGTGCATTGAGGATACAGGGTAGGCTATGTGTACCCAATATAGATGGTTGCATGAGTTGATTCTTCAGGAGGCTCACAGTTTGCAGTACTCTATTCACTCGGGTGCTGCAAAAATGTATTCGGACTTGAGACATCATTATTGGTGGAGGAGAATGAAGAAGGACATAGTAGAGTATGTAGCTCGGTGCCTAAATTGCCAGCAGGTGAAGTATGAGCATCAGCGGCCAGGTGGAATGCTTTAGAAGCTAGAGATTCTGGAGTGTAAATGGGAGCGGATCACTATGGATTTTGTTGTTAGGCTCCCACGAAGCCAGAAGAAGTTCGATGTTGTTTGGGTGATTGTGGATAGGTTGACCAAGTCAGCCCATTTCATTCTAGTGATGACTACTTATTCTTCCGAGCAGTTGGCTCGAGTTTATATCCGCGAGATTGTCAGACTTCATGGAGTGCCGGTATCGATCATCTCTGAACGGGGTACGCAGTTTACATCGTGGTTTTGGAGGCCCGTACAACATGAGTTGGGTACTCGAGTTGAGTTGAGCATAACATTTCACCCTCAGACGAACAGACAGTCCGAGCGTACTATTCAAATATTGGAGGATATTCTCCATGCACGTGTGATGGAGTTTGGGGTTTCTTGGGATCAGTTCTTGCCACTTGCAATGTTTTCCTACAACAACAGTTATCAGTCGAGCATCCAGATGGCCCCGTATGAGGCTTTGCATGGTAGACAGTGTCGGTCTCCAGTGGGTTCGTTTGCACCGGGAGAGGCTAGGCTATTGGGTACAGACTTGGTTCAGGATGCTTTGGAGAAGGTTAAGGTGATTCACGATCGACTTCGTACAGCCCAGTCCAGACAGAAGAGTTATGCGGATCGGAAGGTTCGCGATATTGCATTCATGATTGGGGAGCGGGTCTTACTTCGGTTTCGCCCATGAAGGGTGTTATGAGGTTCGGGAAGAAGGGAAAATTGATCCCTAGGTATATCGGGCCTTTTGAGATTCTTGAGAGGGTTGGAAAGGTGGCTTACAGAGTTACACTACCACATAGCCTAGCTGTAGTTCATCCCGTATTCCATGTTTCTATTTTTCGAAAATATCATGGCGATCCGTCTCATATGTTAGATTTCAGCTCAGTCCAGTTGGACAAGGATTTGTCTTATGTTGAGCAGCCAGTTGCCATTTTGGACAGGCAGGTTCGAAAGTTAAGGTCAAAGAACATTGCTTCAATGAAGGTTCAGTTGAGGGGTCAGCCGGTCGAGGAGGCGACTTTGGAGAGTGAGCATGATATGCGCAGCCGTTATCCTCATCTTTTCACCACTTCAGGTATGTCTCTATGCTCATTTGAGGATGAATGATTGTTTAACTGGGGAGGATGTAATGACCCAGCCGGTCATTTTGAGAGTATTAGCCCCGATACACTATTTACTGTTTCCTCTGTTTCATTTTATGATTATGTGACTTGCCGGGTTAGTCGGTTTGGGTCTGGAGGGATTTCGGAATGAATTGAGACACTTAGTCTCAAGGTCGGAAGCCTACGCTATTTGCAGCATGAGGAGAAAAACTTTGGAAGAGGCCAAAGCTGGTATCATTGATTTTGATGCCGAAATTGCTAAGGCCCGTGAGCTTGAGTTAGCTGCAAAAAATGGGCTCCCAGCACAGTCTGATGCTCCTGGTCCTTCTGGTTCTGGTTCCTAGTTCTCGGGAACTAAAGAGGAATCGGAGGACGATGATGCAGAAGATCAAACTAGGGAAAATGTCGAGCCGTCGGTGGATCCATCTACCTCTCCCGAGGGCGTGAACACTTCTCTTCCTCCTGGTTCTCGAGATACTGCAATTTAGCTTTTCTTTTCTTATACCTATTCTTTTACCTTTGCCGTTTTGGCACGTTTTTGTAAATAAAAACATATTTTTTTTGTTGCTTAAGTACTGTTTGAGTTTCGCTTTCATTTGAATATCCATGCAAGTCTTTATCCTTTGCATTTGATTAAGAAATCTGCGCACGTTTTTCTATTTGCATTTTATTATGTGCAGCCTATGATGCAAAGAACTTTGGTTTCGGGCATTGACCCTTTTACGTGAGGGTTTCTATAAGTATTTGTGCAAGTTTACTTTTTGCATCCTTTCGTGTACGTCTTCGGGTGCATTTTTCCCCGAAAGAATTTTGATTCCGGACATAAATTCTTCCAAAAACAACCCTTTAACGTGAGGGTTTTCTTAAGAGAGGGTCCTCTTACATTTACGGTGCTATTGAAGAGGACGTCTCATGTTCATTACGACAGTAGCATTTGAAGTACTTATTTAACTTTCAAATGACAAAGTTAGTTCATTGTTCAGACAAGAAACAAGATAAAAACAAAAGGATTTCATTTCATTCAATTCCTTCTGTTTTCAAAAGTACACAGGCTTTTGCCATGCTAAAAAGAAATTTCCATTATATGTGGCTATCTTGTACAACTTGTTTCAACGGGGCTGGTTGCACAATCCCCGGTCCCGAAGACGCATTTATGTTTTCAAATTTTTGTTTCCCGGCCAATGTGGCAGTCATTGCTGCCGTATCCTCATATCATTCTCCCCCTAGTGTTCGAATGTGAATTGGAATACTGAAAATCTTGTACCTTCAAAGATTCTACCAATGAATTTCTAGATAATCCTTAACTCGGTAACATGATAACTAGGGATTTTGATACCTTTTATACTCCTTCTTGCTTATGTTTTGATTAGGAATTTGTACAAAATAGTCCCAAAAAGGCTCACAAGTTGTGCTTGATTGCAGGTTTGATCAACAAAGTGACAAGATGTCAAAGATCAGCTCAAAACGAGTGAAACTTGCACAAGTAGACAAAGCTCAGGCAAAACAAGGCAAGTGCGGCTGCACTACATTCTGTGCGGTCGCACTGGGAGATTCAGAGAGCATGATTTCTAGGCAAAGAGGCAGTGCGGCCGCACTACCATTTTGTGCGGTCCGCACTGAGATCAACGCGGCCGCAGTCCATTCTCTACGGTCCGTAGTGAGGAGAATCAGAGAGCTGCAATTTCAGGATGTCAAGCCAATGCGGTCTGCGATCCTTTTTGTGCGGACCGCACTAGAAGCCTCTGCGGCCGCAGTCCATTCTCTGCGGGCCGTGATGCCAAGGTTTAGAGAGCACTTTTTCAAGTCCAAAGCCCTAGTGCGGACCGCGGTCCTTTTTGTGCGGTCCGCACTAACCCCGCATGGGGCATTTTTGTCCAAAATTGTCAGCTTAGTATAAATAGCTTTTTTTTCATTTTTAGGTTAAGCAAATAGATTCAGTCAAGAGCTGCGCTCGTGGTTTCGATATTTTCAGCTTTTTTGGGCAATTTTATCTACATTTCATCATTGAATCTTTGTGTTTATCTTAGCAATTAATTAATATGAGTTATTTTTCATCTATTTCTTGTTTTTCTTCTTTAAATATGAGTAGCTAGACCCATAAGCTAGGGTTGTGGCTCAACCCAAGTGTGGGCAATTGATGGGTCTTGTAATTTAGGGCTAAATTGACTATGGGTGTTTGTTATTTGGGCCAATTTCATGGTAAATTGCTGAATTAGTAGTTGCAAACACTAGTTTGTGTTGAGTTGACTTGAGTTCTTCTTGAGAAAGAGAGCCTAAGTCTCCGAAATTGGTCTAACAAGGAATTGGGGTGTACTCAAGAGATTGATAGCCCCAATTAAAGGGTTAAACCTCGAGAGAGTAATACCCGACTTGAACCCTAGTTGCTTGTGCAAATTTGCATACCCAATTGGTCTTGAGAAAGCCAATTCGGGCAAAATTACTCGAACCACCGAGAGGTGTAGAGTGGGTAAAGTCGTGCAACGGTTATATCATACTCCCCAAATATGTCAAACATGCCTTAGATTCAAGTACCCGTCAATTGACCACCTAGGCGGAAGTCACTGCCCTAGTGCCTTTTAAACCATTTGAACAACCCGTAGCATTATAACTCTTAGCTTATTCTAGTTTACATTAGCATAGTAGTTGATAAAATTAGAAGTTAAACAAAAACCCCAAAAATGATTAGAAGTGTAATTTGGAACACATACGCAACTCTACACTAGATAGATACTCGATTCCAAATTCTAGCTCTGTGTGGATATCGATCCCGACCCTAAATCAGGTAAAAACTGCTCTAACCCTCTCTTGCTACTTAATTAGCAGTGCGGAGTAGGCCGCGATCATAACACACCTTACTTCCCCTCATGAATTTATGCTATCGAGCAAAAGACTATCTAACAACCCCCTAGTGGTTTGTGCTCGTGAATGGTTGGGTAACCTTTGCTCAATAGCAAACTTAACTTCCCAGTGGGAATTTGCTACAGAGCCAAAGATTATCTAACCGTCCCCGAGTGGAAACTTGCTTTTGGCCTTGCTATTAAAGGTCTTATTGCTGCTATCTTCGTAGTATGCTTTCTGTCACTACCTCGTTAAAAACTTTGCCAGAAAAACCCAATTGGGACAAAAACTGAACGAAGGAAAAAAGAGTGCATCACATACTTTCTGATTGGATAAAGTTCATCAGCAATAATATCTTTTGAGGTGCGCCACGTTCTAACTGTTGGGCAACTTGTCTCCATTCTGGTTCTCCAACTCATATGAACCTTTCCTGATGATTGCTGAAATCCGGTAAGGACCTTACCACATTGGACGCAGCTTCCCTACATTGAGCTCCTGGGTATTTTAAGTTACTTTCCTCAGATTCAAATCTCTTACTTTGAAATAATGGAGGTTGGCTCTTCGATTATAATACTGCTCCATTCTCTGCTTTTGCGCTACCATTATTACATGCGCCAAGTCCCTGCGTTCCTTGAGCAGCTCCAAGTTGATTAACATTGCTTTGTTATTCGATTCTTCATCTGCCTGGAAGTACCTCAAGGTGGGTTTACCTAATTCCACCGGGATTAGAGCTTCTGCACCGTATACAAGGGAAAAAGGAGTTTCTCCTGTGCTCGACTTGGCCGTTGTTCGGTAGGCCTGTAGAATTTCGAGTAATTCTTCGAGCCAATTGCCTTTTTCCGCTTCCAACCTTTTCTTGAGGTTTTGAATAATCACCTTGTTCGTTGATTCTGCTTGACCGGTTGCACTCGGATGATAGGGTGAAGATGTGATCCTCTTTACTTTCAAGTCTTTGAGGAACTTTGTAACTTTTGCACCGATAAACTGTGGCCCATTGTCGCATGCAATCTCTTTTGGTATTCCGAACCTGCAAATTATATTTTTCCCACAAGAAATCTACCACTTCGTGTTACCCGATCTTCCTATAAGGACTTGCTTCCACCCACATAGAAAAATAGTCAGTCAAAAATAAAAGAAATCTTACCTTTCCGGAAGCCGGTGGCAGTGGTCTGACGATGTCCATCACCCATTTCATGAACGGCCACGGAGACAGAACCGAATGTAAAGGTTCTGCCGGTTGATGCACTAGTGGTGCGTAGAGTTAGCACTTATCACATTTTCGTACGAAATATTTGGCATCATGTTCTATGCGGGGCCAGTAATATCCTGCCCTCACCAACTTCAGCACCAAGGTATTTTCGCCCGAGTGGTTGCCACATATCCCATCGTAGACCTCTCTCATGACATAGTTAGCTTCGGATTCCCCTAAGCATCGGGTCAACTGGGCTTGGAAAGATTTTCTATATAATTGTCCTCTTTTGAAGCTATATCGCGCTGCTTTGGTGAGCAACGCCCGGGATGCTTTGGGGTCTTCGGGATGCTTTGGGGTCTTCAGGCAACTTCCCGTGCTTGAGATAATCAGTGATTTCATTCCTCTAGTCCCATACCAAATTAGTCGAATTTACCTAATAGAAACCATCCGTATTCAGGACTGAGTTCATCAGTTGTACTACCATATCGGACTAAGATCTCTTTATTTCCCTTGATGATCCTAAGTTCGCCAATGCATCTACTTCTACGTTACCTCCCTTGGGATATGAGTAATTTACCACTTCCGGAATCGTGCCAATAGAGCCTAAACTTTTATCACGTGTTGTTGCATGCGTTCTTCTTTGGTGTCAAAGATCTTCTAGACCCGATTTACCACCAGCTGCGAGTCACATTTTGATTTCAAAATTATTTTTCTTTTTGAGCCGTGCAAAGAAGCGATGATATTTTTCTGACGACCGGGAAATGAACCTGATCAAAGATGCCAATCTTCCCGTGAGCCTTTAGACTTCCTTTACGTTTGAAAGTCGATCCAAAATGTCTTCTATGGCCTTGATTTTACTGGGGTTTACCTCAATTCCCCTTTGTGAGACCAGAAATCCCAGAAACTTACTAGAAATAACCCCGAACGTGCACTTCTCGGGGTTATGTTTCATAATATGCTTCCTCAGGATGTCAAAAGTTTCTTGCAGATGTTTAAGGTGGTCACCTGCATTCAGAGACTTAACGAGCATATCGTCTATATAAACTTCCATAGTTTTTCCTATTTGATTTTCAAACATCCTGTTCACGAGCCGTTGATAAGTGGCTCCGGCGTTTTTCAAACCCGAAGGGAATCATAGTGTAATAATATGTACCAAAATTTGTTATAAACGAAGTCTTTTCCTAATCTTTCGGGTTCATCTTAATTCGGGTGTACCTGGAATAAGCATCGAGAAAACTTATTAAGTCGTGCTCGGCCAGGGCATCAATCGTTTGATTGATATTTGGTAGTGGGAACGAGTCTTTCGGGCACGCCTTATTAAGATCCCTATAATCTAGACACATGCAAAATTTATTGTTCTTTTTAGGAATTACTACTACATTAGCTAGACAGTCCAGATATCTTACCTCTCGGATCGAACCGATATTAAGCAAACGGGTTACCTCTTTTTTGATAAATTTGTTCTTGGCTTTGGCAATAGGGCGCTTCTTTTCTCTTACCAGAGGCATGTTGGGATCCAAGCTTAACTTATGCATGGCTAGCTCCATCGGGATACCTGTCATATCCTCGTGCAACCACGCAAAACAGTTGGCATTAAATTTAAGAAATTCGATAAAAGTAGACCTGAGCTCCGGGTGCAGTCCCGTCCCCAAGTGGAATCTCCTTTCTAGGAATTCTTCGAATGATGCAACTTGCTCCAGTTTTTCCACCGTGGACTTCATTGCCTCCATTTGTTCTGGAACTTGGAAATATCCCGACACATGATAATGTTTCGATGCCTCTGTCCTCGTGCTCATTTCTTCTGGTTCGGGAGTAGGTGTCGGTTCCTTTAATTGTTATGCCATGTGTTCCTCTCCTTTGCTTCTGGGGACTAAAATTGCATTCATCTCTCTTGCTGCCGATTGATGCCCTTTATCTACTTGATTCCTTCAGGCATTGGAAACTTCAACAATTGGTGATATGTTGAGGGCACAACTTTCATCTTGTGTAACCATGGCCTTCCTAGGATGGTATTGTATCCCATATCACCATCTACTACTTCGAAAATGGTTGTTTTCATTAATCCTTTAGCGTTACTGAGAAATAAAGTCTCTTGCCGGGTCGTCATGCTCACGAGGTTAAATCCAGCTAGGAGATTTATGGCCGGAATAATGCTTCTGGTAATTTTAGCTTGCTCCAATACACTCCATTGTATGATATTATGCGATAGCAGCAATCCGTCTACGTCCTCCTCCGTAAAAGTGATTTCGTCTTCCCATAGTCTTTTACTATGAGTTATCTATATTTTCGTCTTATTTGATGCCAAAAAGGCGACCCCGTTAATCTCATTTCCTCCGAAGATCGTATCAATCGTTTGGCGTGGGGGTTCTTCTCCTGCTTTTGAGGGTTCTGCGTTGTCTCTGTTACGGCCATAATTGTTCTTACCTCGATCACTTAAGAACTCTATGAGTTGACCATTCTTCAATAGTGTTGCCACTTCTTCCCGAAGTGTCGGTAGTCCCCTGTCCGGTGGCCATTCGTCCTTCTGCAGTCACTTGTCCTTTGACCAACCAAGTGATTATATCATTCAAGTGATGTCATCCAAGTTGAATTAACAAGAGTATTACAACAAAACATCACTTAACACTTGAGAATTCACTTCAAGACTTCAAGCCATCTAATATTCGAGCATTCAATTCTCAAAAGCATCAAGAATAAAGTTTAACACTACTATGGACCATTTCCTAAATCTAGTATATTGTTGTCCCTAGTTGAGTTTTAACTTTGTAATTGTTCTTCATTGTAATTCCTAATTTGCTTAGCTAGAAGCATTGTTTAGGAATCCCCTTGTAAAACCATAAACCCTTAGTATTTGTGTCGTGACTAGAGTTAGTCATGAGTTGAAGTCTTTGTAATAGGTGTATTGCAAAGTGGCTTGTAAAAAGTGTATTACAAGTTAGTGATATGAGTTTAATTCTTAGATTGCATAGGTTGTAATCTAAAGGTTGCTCATAGTGAAGTTGAAATCCTACCAGTGTTGGTCGTGGTTTTTTTATCCCCTTGAGCAGGGATTTTTCCACGTAAAACTCCCTGTCTTACTTAATTACTATTTCATTAGCGTTCTCAGTGGAAACTCATAGATGACCTGGTCTCTCTATAGTTTGGTGGACTCTTATAAACTAACAATTGGTATCAGAGCGGGTTTCTCCTATCAGGCTAACACCTAGGAAGGATCATTATGGCCGCTGCACCAAATTTGAAGAAGGTCAGTCTACATATAGACCACCCAGGTTCAATGGGCAATACTATGGGTGGTGGAAGACGAGAATGCATGATTTTATCATGGCAGAAGACTCTGAGTTGTGGGATGCCATTGTGATGGTCCTTATATCCCAACAAATAGTGTCAGAGATCTTCCATTGACGATGCCAAAGACCAGGAAAGAATACACCGATGCAGATAGGAAGGCTGTGGAGAAAAATTTTCGTGCCAAGAAAATTTTGGTGTGTGGCATAAAACCTGATGAATACAACAGGATCTCAACTTGTCAAAACGCCAAGGAGATATGGGAAGCTTGGCAAACAGCACATGAGGGAACCACTCAAGTAAAGCAATCTAAGATTGATATGCTTACCACTGAGTATGAGCACTTTAGGATGAAAGACGATGAATCTATTCAAGACATCCACACAAGATTCACTACTATCATAAATGAGTTACACTCACTTGGTGAAGTCATTCCTAAGAGCAAGCTCGTGAGGAAAATTCTTAGTATCCTGCCTAGTTCATGGGAGAGTAAAGTGAATTCTATCACTGAAGCAAAGGACTTGCAGGAGCTGACCATAGACGAGCTAGTTGGAAATCTGAAAACCTACGAGATGAAGAGGAAGATAGACAGTGAAAGAAGAGAACCAAAGAAGGAAAAGAACCTGGTACTCAAAGCTAAAAGCAATGACTCAAGTGAGGAGGACAGTGACATGGCTTACTTAACCAAAAGGTTTCAGAAGATGGTCAGAAGAAATGGAGGAATACTAAAAAGGGGCAACTCCAGCAGACCAAAGAACTATGACCTCTGCCATAAATGTGGAAAGTCAGGGCACTTCAACAAAGATTGTCCTCTTATGAAGCAAGAACACTCCAAATACAACCCTGATAAAGCAGCAAAGAGCAACCCGGTTCCTGACAAACACTTCAAAAGGAAGAGATCTGCTGACAATGTTGTGAAGCAAGCTCTTGCAGCATGGGGAGATTCCTCTAGTGAGTCTGAAGAAGAAACTGATACAAGTGTACGTTCCATGATGGCAGTTGAAAGTAAAGGAAATGAATATGATTCAATATTTGCTTTGATGGCTCAATCAGACGATGATGAAGATGATGACAATAATGAGGTAAACTTCAGGGATGTTCAGAGAAATCTGAAATCCTACTCCCCTAAGAAACTCATGTCATTAGCAAGTGTATTAATTGATGCCTATCATAGTCTTGTAGAGGATAAAGATGCCTTGGCCTTAGAACTAGGAGAAGCTGAACAAACTAGAGATGATTTAGTAGTGTGTGTAGTTGATCTGAAGGAAACCATAAGCAATTTGGAGAATGAAAAAATGGTTTTAACTAAAAAAATTGCTAGTGTAGAACATGAAAGAGATGATTTGGTGGTTGTACCCGTTAAATTAAAAGAAACCATTGAGAATTTAAGTAAAGATAAGGATGCCTTAATGGAGAGAGTGACTGCAATTGAGGATGAGAGAGGTGACCTCTTAATAGTGATTGCAGACCTGAGGGAAACTATAGAGGAACCAAGAACTAAGTGTAGGCCTGGAAATTCTGAAAAAGGAAAAGAGGTAGCTAGTGAGGCACACATTAAGCTTGAAAACAAGTTGAAAGCTGCGAGAACTAGCTTGTGTGTTGAACTTGAGAAAAACAAACATCTCCAAACTGAAATGGAAAGAGTAAAAATGATCTTGAAAAGTCCCTTAAGTGGACCCGGTCCTCGAAAGCTATTACCGCCATGTATGTTAATAATGGTGGAAACATGTAGGGAATAGGGTTTCAAAGGGAGAGAACTCCATACAACCCCCATAGCAAGTATGTTACCGTACCGGATAATTGGCTGTGGACCCGTTGTGGGAACAATAGGCATTTCAAGGAAAATTGCCAAGCCAGGGTCCAGTCGATTCAGTCAAACAAAGTGTTTGCTGAAAAGTGTTTGCTGTGGCACAGAAGATTGGGGCATGCAAGCTTCTCTCTTCTGAATAACTGATTCAAAAGGACCTGGTTCGTGGTCTACCCATGTCAAAGTTCAAAGAACACAAAGTCTGTGATGCATGTGCTAGAGGAAAGCATGTGAAGTCCTCATTCAAGTCAAAGAAAGATGTCAGCACCTCAAAACCACTTGATCTCCTTCATATGGATCTGTGTGGCCCTATGAGAGTGCAAAGCAAGGGAGGAAAAAGATACATCTTTGTGATGGTGGATGACTACTCCAGATTCACTTGGACTCTGTTTCTTAGAACAAACGATGAAACCTTTGAAGTATTCGTAGCCTTTGTGAAGAAAATCCAAGTGAAGATGGAATCGAGAGTAGCATGCATTAGATCATATCACGGAACAGAGTTTGACAATGCCAAGTTTGATGAATTCTGTAACGAGAATGGCATTCCTCACAACTTCTCAGCCACAAGAACTCCCCAGCAAAATGGAGTTGTGGAAAAGAAAAATTGAACTCTTGAGGAAATAGAAAGAACAATGCTGATCGACAGTGGGATTGCAAAGAACTTCTGGGCTGAAGCTGTCAACACTTCCTGCTACTTGGTGAATAGGTGCATGATAAGATCTCTCCTGAACAAAGCCCCCTATTAGTTGTTGAATGGAAGAAAGCCCAAGCTGACTCACCTAAGAACATTTGGGTACAAATGTTATGTTCTCAACAATGGAAAGGATCATCTTGGAAAATTTGATGCTAAGAGTGATGACGGAATCTTTTTGGGGTACTATTCTCAAACCAAATCTTACAAGATATATAACAAGCGTACTCAGTGTGTTGAGGAAAGTGTTCACGTAATCTTTGACGAGTCCTATCCTTCCTGTGAGAAAATCAGCAAGGATGATCTAGATGGGGAGCCTCTGATGTTTACAGGTGAAGTCATTGACATGACAAACGAAAAGGCAGACATGATGAGTCAAGTGAAGGAGCCAAGTGGAGACAATGCGGCTTCTTCCTCAAGGGAACCGGGTACCACAATTACAACCACTGAAGTTGAAGAGAGAGTGGTTGATGCAGCGTAAGGTACTCCACAGGTAGCTGAGAGTAGAATACAAGGGAACCAGTTAGATCTACCCAGCTCCTCTACAATGCCCAACTGGAAACACAAAAGCTCTCCTCCTCTTGACAACATAATTACCCCTCTAGATTCCGGAGTGCAAACCAAATCAAAAGCCAGAAATTGACTCACCTTCTTAGCCTTTCTTTCCCAAATAGAACCCAAAAACATTAAGGAAGCCTTAAAGGATGCAGACTGGATTACAACCATGCAAGATGAGTTGCATCAGTTCGAAAGGAACAATGTATGGCACCTGGTATTAAGACCCTCAGATCGAACCATTATAGGAACCAGGTGGGTATTCAGGAATAAGCTTGATGAACATGGAAACACTACAAGGAACAAGTCTAGGCTAGTGGTTCAAGGTTACAATCAGGAGGAAGGAATTGATTATGATGAGACGTTTGCTCCGGTTGCTCGCATGGAAGCTATTAAAATCCTAATCGTTTTTACATCACATATGGAATTCACTATGTTCCAAATGGATGTCAAAAGTGCATTTCTGAATGGATTTCTTAAGGAAGACGTCTATGTAAAGCAACTTCCAGGGTTTGAATGTCATGAACACCCTGAATATGTGTTTAAATTGGACAAGGCATTGTATGGGTTGAAGCAGGCTCCTCGAGCTTTGTATGAAAGGCTGTCAAAATTTCTCTTAGAAAATGGTTTAACTAGAGGAAAAATTGACAACACCCTGTTCCTGAAGAAACGAGGGAGGAACCTGCTTATCGTTCAAGTATATGTTGATGATATCATTTTGGGGCAACGGCTGATTCACTGTGTGAAGAATTTGCAAAACTCATGGGAAATGAGTTTGAAATGAGTATGATGGGTGAGTTGAATTTCTTCTTGTGTCTTCAAGTGAAGCAGTCCACAAAGGGCACATTCATCTGCCAGCAAAAATACATCAAGGAGCTCCTGAAAAGATTTGATATGGAAGCATCAAAAGTGATAGACACTCCCATTGCCACTGCTACTCGACTGGTCATGGATGAGCCTTTCCTGTAAATCAAACCATGTATAGAGGCATTATTGGGTCTCTTCTCTACCTCACTGCCAGCAGACCTGATATTGTTTTTAGTGTGGGGCTATGTGCAAGGTTTCAGTCAATTCCCAAGGAATCTCATCTGAAGGCTGCCAAAAGAATTCTGAGATATCTTAAGGGAACACAGGATCTGGTCCTGTACTACCCCTCAGGTGACAATTATAATCTTATTGGGTATGCTGATGCTGACTATGCTGGTTATCTTATGGATAGGAAAAGTACTTCTAGAATGGCTCACTTTCTAGGATCATGTCTCATCTCATGGGGCACAAGGAAGCAAAACTCAGTGGCTCTTTCAAAAGCTGAAGCAGAATATGTAGCTGCAGATTCTTGCTGTGCTCAGCTCCTATGGATCAAACAGCAATTGGAAGATTTTGGTGTGTACACTGACTGTGTGCCTCTTCTATGTGATAACACTAGTGCACTCAACATGGTCAAGAACCCTGTTCAACACAAAAGAACCAAGCACATTGATGTGAGACATCATTTTTTGAGAGACAATGTGGAGAAGGGCCTTATTTGTATGAATTTTTGCAGTACAGAAGACCAGATTGCAGATATTTTCACCAAAGCATTGAGTAGAAAACATTTTGAAAGAAATAGGCTGGAGCTGGGGCTATTGAAGCCTAATTGAGAACCTGATTCCTATCAGTTGGCTATGAAAGTCACCTTCAGGTAATATTAGCTAAAGTGTTATTCGGCCAAATCTAACTCACTTCAATACTGTTGTAGATAGATACGCATGATGATTATAGAAGTTGTAGATGCACTTCATGGGAAGTAAAAGAGGATTGAAATTTTCACAGATAGGTCAAGAACCTGGTTCTTGTACCACAGGTTAGTAGTCCTGTGCATTTTTTCATACATATTTTAAAAAGGTGCAAAAATGAAGTGCCATGTCATTCACCTTTTCAGACTCTGCTATCACGTCTTCTCATTTCAAATCCTTTCCATCTCCCTCTGAAACGTTGCAACTTCCCACACACTACTGCCGTTTCAGAATCGGCTTCTCTCTCTCTCTCTCCCTCATAATTATCTTCTCTTATTAAAACCTTCTCTTCTTCTTGAACGATCATACTCCCCTCTTCAGTTTATCTCCAAAAATTCTCAACTGTATCCTTGCAATGACTGAAAATAACCCGATGATTCATTCTTCAGTTGAGATCACCCCATAGAAATCCCTTGATTCTTCCGTCCCTGATGAACCCTCTTTCCCCATTCCAGTCTCAACTACTGAAAACACCCCCAAACCAGATTCCCATCCACTTTCTAGTTCTTATGCGACTCTCTCAGGCCTCCCTCTCACTCCAAATGATGAGAACTCAGAAGCCCCAAAATTTGATTATCCTTCATCTTTATTGACTGAGATTCTCACCAACAAATGTAAGGGTGGAGAACAGGGTAAAGTTCTGCAGATTGTAAAGGTCTCAAAGGTTAGTGTTGATCAATCTCCAGCAGTTCTGGTTCCTGAGTTTGTGGTAACCATGGAGTCCCTAGAGAAAGAGATTGTTGCAAACATACCGGTCGTATCTGCAGATGGAATAGTGCATGAGGTAATCTCTGGTGTGCCCGAGTCTCAGAGGAATGAGACACAGGGGTTAGTGGAAGAAGGCGCTATGGTACTCTTTGAAAACTCTGCACCAGCAGAAACTACTGGGACTTCTCGTGAAGGACCTAACCCCTCTCCAGAGGAAACAAGTCAAGGATCCTCCACCCAGGTTAGTTCTGCTCCTGCACTCTCTCCACACTTTGTTGTTGAGCCCTTGGAAATTCTGGTTCCTAAGATGAGGTCTAGTGATGAGGAAGATCAAGATAACATTGCTCTGGATGCTTTCATTGTCAAGAGAAGGGCAGTACTCACTCCTGAGCCTTCTACTAAGCGACCTACTACTAGGTTGCAAGCAAAAGACGCTTATGATTCTGCGCTACAAAAGAGCAAAAGGAGCAGTAAGAAGAAAAAGAAGAGGTTGGTGAAAAATGGAGAAGTGGTATGTGACAAGGACATTCCTGTGGTGGAAGTTAATGAGGACACAACAGAGGAACCCAGTTCCTTGGTTAAAAGACCCCAGAAGAAGAAGCAATCTACTTCAGTGGAAGATGTTACTACCCCTAGTTCAAAGTTGAAAGGTGGAAAGTTGAAACATGTTATGAGTGAACAATCATTTTTTGATGAGGATGTATTGGACAAGTCTAGTGGAAAAGAAAAATCGAGTGTGAAGTCTAGCAAGAGAAAGTTGGAACATGTGAGGAATATGATTCTGCAAAGAGAGTGAAAAGTGAGACTACGTCTGCTACAGAACGATTGAGGCACCAAAAGGTCTTGTGGGGTCGCACTTTTGACCTAGCAATTTCTGATATGGCTGGCATGAGACAAGTAATTGAGATGGCCGAGTTTCAGCAGTGGGGACATCTGTTCACCATGGATTCCCCCAAGGTCTATGAGGATGAGGTCCAAAGTTTCTATGCCGACCTCTTTCCTGTTGACACTGACCATATTTGTGCCTTAGTTAATGGGGTAGATATTGTGTTTGATGTTGGTCTTTTGGGGATATTCTTAATGTCCCTACTGTTAGTATATCTTCTGTGAAGGATGTGTGTGGGTCAAACTTCAGAAATGCTATTGTGAAGGATGATAGAAACCAGAAAGGGGAACGGGTTCACAAGAAAGCCTTGCTCTCTGTTTATCAGTTATTATTCGAGCTGGTGAACAAGGTTCTTCTACCCCATGCTGAGAGGAGGTCCATTACTTCCAGATCCAACTTGTATCTGATGGATGCACTGGATGGATTTATAGCTGTGAACTTGCCTTCCATCATGATTGAACATATGCAGAAGGTGGCGACTTTCAAGGATGGAAACCATGGTCTTCCATATGGGTTCCTTCTTATGCATGTTTTTAAGTTCTTCAAAGTGCCACTGGGAAAGTGCAAAGTAGGGACCAAGAAGCAGACCTTCTCTCAAACAACTTTGGAGGAATGTGAGTGTATCAAAAAGAATGGAGGGGTAGGCAGTACATCGACAATCTCTCAGCTCATAAATGCTCAAAACAGCGCAATTGAGGAGATTCGAAGGATGAAGGCGAGGAATGGTATCTTGGAAGGTCAGTAGGCTCAAGGGGCCCAGGGTCAAATGAGGAGATAGCTCGTTTGACTAAAGAAAATGATGATCTCAGGGCACAAGTGGAGAACTTGAAAGAGAAACGGCTCACCGAGCAAACGTCGTCGAATGCCTGAATAGATCTAGTTCTCAAAACCCTTGCTGCATCTTCCAATCCCTCTCCTCCTAGTGTCCCATAGGCAGCTCCTTTCAGTGACCAGTTTCTGGATTTTATGTTTTTGTTTTAATGACGATGGCAGTTGTTTTTATTTCTTTTTTGTGATGTGGATGGGATGCACCTGATTGCTCCCGCTGAAAACAGTCCAATCCTTGCCTTTGCTGTATAGCAAAGGCATATGTTTTATAAAAACTCTCCTCTTTTGCTATTTAATGCTTATGTTTCTCTGTTTCTCTTTTCTATTATGTTATGTGCACATATGTGGCATGAGTTAGCTAGGCTACACTTCTTTATGCTGGTTGCTTGCTTGTGTATTTTTTATGATGCCAAAAGGGGGAAGTATAATTGAAACAGGGATCTAATTAAAGGGGAAGCATAAAGTCAGGGGAAACTTGTGAAGTTCATGTTGCTTCATCCGGTTAATTATGCTCTAAATGTGGGTTATCAATTTCTAAGTTCGTCATCGTCAAAAAGGGGGAAATTGATGGGTTTCCAATGTCTTAGCTTTATATTTTGATGGTCTAACAAACTTACTGTCAAAAAACCAGATAAGGAACCTGACACACTTGGTACACATTGCTAATCAACGGACTCCAGCTTATGTGAACTGCTACAACATCAGAAGATAGAGAATCGAAACAGGGACCTGATACCCTTGTGTTTCTCTGACAACAGTACGAAGTCAACTGTGTACAGCTAGAAAGTGACTGCCTGCACTGTACACAGAAACAGTGCAGCACAGTTCTACAGTCACTTGTCCTTTAACCAACCAAGTGATTACATCATTCAAGTGATGTCATCCAAGTTGTATTAACAAGAGTATTACAACAAAACATCACTTGAACACTTGAGAATTCACTTCAAGCATTCAAGCCATCTGATATTCGAGCATTTAATTCTCAAGTGCATCAAGAACAAAGTTTAACACTACTACAGACCAGTTTCTAAATCTAGTATATAATCCCTAGTTGAGTTGTAACTTTGTAATTGTTCTTCATTGTAATTCCTAATTTACTTAGCTAGAAGCGTTGCTTAGGAACCCCCTTGTAAAACCATAAACCCTTAGTATTTGTGTCGTGACTAGAGTTAATCATGAGTTGAAGTCTTTTAAATAGGTGTATTGCAAAGTGGCTTGTAATAAGTGTATTACAAGTTAGTGAGAGATGAAGAGTTTAATTCCTAGATTGCATAGGTTGTAATCTAAAAGTTGCTCATAGTGAAGTTGAAATCCTACCAGTGTAGATCGTGGTTTTTTATCCCTTAGAGCAGGGATTTTTCAACGTAAAACTCCTGTCTTACTTACACACTGTTTCATTAGCGTTCTCAGTGGAAACTCATAGATGACCTGGTCTCTCTATAGTTTGGTGGACTCATATAAATAAACAATTGGTATCAGAGCGGGTTCCTCCTATCAGGCTAACACCTAGGAAGGATCCTGATGGCTGCTCCACCAAATTTTGAAGAAGGTCAGTCTACGTATAGACCACCCAGGTTCAGTGGGCAATACTATGGGTGGTGGAAGACGAGAATGCATGATTTTATCATGGCAGAAGACTCAGAGTTGTGGGATGTCATTGTGATGGTCCTTATATCCCAACAAACAGTGTCGGAGATCTTCCATTGACGATGCCAAAGACCAGAAAGAATACACCGATGCAGATAGGAAGGCTGTGAAGAAAAAATTTCGTGCCAAGAAAATTTTGGTGTGTGGCATAAAACCTGATGAATACAACAGGATCTCAGCTTGTCAAAATGCCAAGGAGATATGAAAGCTTTGCAAACAGCACATGAGGGAAACACTCAAGTAAAGCAATCTAAGATTGATATGCTTACCACTGAGTATGAGCTCTTTAGGATGAAAGACAATGAATCTATTCAAGACATGCACACAAGATTCACTTCCATCATAAATGAGTTACACTTACTTGGTGAAGTCATTCCCAGGAACAAGCTCGTGAGGAAAATTCTTAGTATCCTGCCTAGTTCATGGGAGAGTAAAGTGAATTCTATCACTGAAGCAAAGGACTTGCAGGAGCTGACCATAGACGAGCTAGTTGGAAATCTGAAAACCTACGAGATGAAGAGGAAGATAGACAGTGAAAGAAGAGAACCAAAGAAGGAAAAGAACCTGGTACTCAAAGCTAAAAGCAATGACTCAAGTGAGGAAGACAATGACATGGCTTACTTAACCAAAAGGTTTCAGAAGATGGTCAGAAGAAATGGAGGAATACTAAAAAGGGGCAACTCCAGCAGACCAAAAAACTATGACCTCTGCCATAAATGTGGAAAGTCAGGGCACTTCATCAAAGATTGTCCTCTCATGAAGCAAGAACACTCCAAATACAACCCTGATAAAGCAGAAAAGAGGAACCCGGTTTCTGGCAAACACTTCAAAAGGAAGAGATCTGCTGACAATGTTGTGAAGCAAGCTCTTGCAGCATGGGGAGATTCCTCCAGTGAGTCTGAAGAAGAAACTGATGCAGGTGTACGTTCCTTGATGGCAGTTGAAAGTAAAGGAAATGAATATGATTGATTATTTGCTTTGATGGCTCAATCAGACGATGATGAAGATGATGACAATAATGAGGTAAACTTCAGGGATGTTCAGAGAATTCTGAAATCCTACTCCCCTAACAAACTCATGTCATTAGCAAGTGTATTAATTGATGCCTATCATAGTCTTGTAGAAGATAAAGATGCCTTGACCTTAGAACTAGGAGAAGCTGAACAAAGTAGAGATGATTTAGTAGTGTGTGTAGTTGATCTGAAGGAAACCATAAGCATTTTGGAGAATGAAAAAATGGTTTTAACTGAAAAAATTGCTAGTGTAGAACATGAAAGAGATGATTTGGTGGTTGTAGCCGTTGAATTAAAAGAAACCATTGAGAATTTAAGTAAAGATAAGGATGCGTTAATGGAGAGAGTGATTGCAATTGAGGAGGAGAGAGATGACCTCTTAATAGTGAGTGCAGACTTGAGGGAAACTATAGAGGAACCAGGAACTAAGTGTAGGCCTGGAAATTCTGAAAAAGGAAAAGAGGTAGCTAGTGAGGCACACATTAAGCTTGAAAACAAGTTGAAAGCTGTGAGAACTAGCTTGTGTGTGAACTTGACAAAAACAAACATCTCCAAACTAAAATGGAAAGACTAAAAAATGATCTTGAAAAGTCCCTTAAGTGGACCCGGTCCTCGAAAGCTATTACTGCCATGTATGTTAATAATGGTGGAAACAGGTAGGGAATAGGGTTTCAAAGGGAGAGAACTCCTTACAACCCCCATAGCAAGTATGTTACCGTACCGGATAATTTTCTGTGGACCCACTGTGGGAACAATGGGCATTTTAAGGAAAATTACCAAGCCAGGGTCCAGTCGATTTAGAAAAATAAAGTGTTTGCTGAAAAGGTAACTACTAAAAAGGGACCAGGTGCCACCCATATAAAACGCATGTTACCTGCATGGACCAAGAGAGTTCTTATTCATTCTCTTGCCTACTACAAGGGACCCAAACTTGTTTGGAATCTTAAAACTAACTCTTAATTTTCTTGTGCAGGGAACAGTGAAAGGAAGCAGTCAAAAATGGTTCATGGATAGTGGATGTTCAAAGCACATGAATGCGAACACCATGGACTTTCTTTCACTAAAAGCCCTGCAAGGAGGGAGTGTATCCTTTGGCGATAGGAAAAGGGGTACATTCTCGGAGATGGAAAAGTCGGGAAATTACTCACTCACTCAATTGAGAATGTGTACTATGTCAATGGCCTTAAGTACAGTCTCCTGAGTGTTTCTCAGATTTGTGATAAAGGAAACAAGGTGGAGTTTGTCCAAGATATGTATAGTTACAAATCTGGTAACTGTTGAAGTGGTACTTCTGGCCAAAAGATATAAGAACATCTATGTTTCTGATTTCGAGTCTCTACAGAGTGGTGATTTGAGTTGCTTGAAAGCTGTTGATAATGATGTTGAACTGTGGCACAGAAGATTGGGGCACGCAAGCTTCTCTCTTCTGAATAAACTGATTCAGAAGTACCTGGTTCGTGGACTGCCTATGTCAAAGTTCAAAGAACACAAAGTCTGTGATGCCTGTGCTAGAGGGAAGCATGTGAAGTCCTCATTCAAGTCAACGAAAGATATCAGCACCTCAAAACCACTTGATCTCCTTCATATGGATCTGTGTGGCTCTATGAGAGTGCAAAGTAGGGGAGAAAAAAGATACATCTTTGTGATAGTGGATGATTACTCCAGATTCACTTGGACTCTGTTTCTTAGAACAAAAGATGAAACCTTTAAAGTATTCGTAGCCTTTGTGAAGAAAATCCAAGTGAAGATGGAATCGAGAGTAGCATGCATTAGATCAGATCATGGAACAGAGTTTGACAATGCCAAGTTTGATGAATTCTCTAACGAGAATGGCATTACTCACAACTTCTGAGCCCCAAGAACCCCCCAGAAACATGAAGTTATGGAAAGGAAGAATAGAACTTTTGAGGAAATGGCAAGAACAATATTGATCGACAGTGGGATTGCAAAGAACTTCTGGGCTAAAGCTGTCAACACTGCCTGCTACTTGGTGAACAGGTGCATGATCAAATCTCTCCTGAACAAACACCCTATGAGTTGCTGAATGGAAGGAAGCCCAAGCTAACTCGCCTAAGAACATTTGGGTGCAAATGTTATGTTCTCAACAATGAAAAGGATCATCTTGGAAAATTTGATGCCAAGAGTGATGAAGGAATCTTTTTGGGGTACTCTTCTCAAACCAAAGCTTACAAGATATATAACAAACAGACTTAGTGTGTTTAGGAAAGTGTTCACGTAATCTTTGACGAGTCTTATCCTTCCTGTGAGAAAATCAGCAAGGAATATCTAGATGGGGAACCTCTGCTGGTTACAGGTGAAGTCATTGACATGACAAACAAAAAGGCAGACATGATGAGTCAAGTGAAGGAGCCAAGTGGAGACAATGCAGCTTCTTCCTCAAGGGAACCAGGTACAACAATTACAACCACTGAAGCTGAAGAGAGAGTGGTTGATGCAGTGCAAGGTACTCCACAGGTAGATGAGAGTAGAATATAGGGGAACCAGTTAGATCTACCCATCTCCTCTACAAATAAGCCTCAAATGCCCAACTGGAAACACTAAAGCTCTCATTCTCTTGAAAACATAATTACCCCTCTAGATTCCGGAGTGCAAACCAAATCAAAAGCCAGAAATTCACTCACCTTCTCAGCCTTTCTTTCCCAAATAGAACCCAAAACCATCAAGGAAGCCTTAAAGGATGCAGATTGGATTACATCCATGCAAGATGAGTTGCATCAGTTCGAAAGGAACAATGTATGGCACCTGGTTCCAAGACCCTCAGATCGAACCATCATAGGAACCAGGAGGGTATTTAGGAATAAGCTTGATGAACATGGAAACACTACAAGGAACAAGGCTAGGCTAGTGGTTCAAGGTTACAATCAGGAGGAAGGAATTGATTATGATGAGACGTTTGCTCCGGTTGCTCGCATGGAAGCTATTAGAATCCTAAACGTTTTTGCATCACATATGGAATTCACTATGTTCCAAATGGATTTCAAAAGTGCATTTCTGAATGGATTTCTTAAGGAAGAAGTCTATGTATAGCAACCTCCAGGATTTGAATGTCATGAACACCCTAAATATGTGTTTAAACTAGATAAGGCATTGTATGGGTTTAAGTAGGCTCCTCGAGCTTGGTATGAAAGGCTGTCAAAATTTCTCTTAGAAAATGGTTTTAGAAAGAGGAAAAATTGACAACACCCTCTTCCTAAAGAAATAGGGGAGGAACCTGCTCATCGTTCAGGTATATGTTGATGATATCATTTTTGGGGCAACAACTAATTCACTGTGTAAAGAATTTGCAAAACTCATGGGAAGTGAGTTTGAAATGAGTATGATGGATGAGTTGAATTTCTTCTTAGGTCTTCAAGTGAAGCAGTCCACAAAGGGTACATTCATCTGCCAGCAGAAATACATCAAGGAGCTCCTGAAGAGATTTGATATGGAAGCATCAAAAGTGATAGACAATCCCATTGCCACTGCTACTCGACTGGTCTCTCTATAGTTTTGTGGTCTCATATAAACTAACACCATGGTATTCACACCATAAATTGGGATCAAATCTCATTGGTCTCGAGAACTATGCCTCTTTAATATTTCTCGTGACTGATACCAATTCCACTATACTGACTTTGAAGTTGTATTCCACTAACTTGGGGAAAGAGAGATCTCGTGACCCTGACGTTTCTTTATCCTGCAATGATCTGTTGTTCCGACTGCAATCGGTCCTTCTTCAATGGTGATCTTATCTGCTGTCTGGAAGCCTCTTCCCTGATCATTAGTCCGCTCGCAGGGAAAACATTAACCCCTCGAAGTCTGTCTGTCCGTGTCGTAATCATTCTTTGATTTTTCTATGTTCTTATCCCGTCCTTTGGTCGATGATGGAAACCAACCTGATCATCTTTGATCCTTATTTTTTACTCATAACGGTTGTGGACATCCGCCCAAGTCATTGCATGAAACTCAAGCACGCTTTCCTTCAATTTTCGGGAGGCGTCTGAACTTCTTGAATTCAGTCCTTTGGTGAATGCTTTAGCTGCCCATTCATCCGGGACAGCCGGGCTTCTGGAATCGGGTAATGAACTCTCGTAATAACTTGGACTCTCCCTACGCAATCCTGAATATATCGGCCTTCGGGGCTTGTACTTTTCTGGCCCCGGCATGGGCCTTGATGAAAGAGTCCGCGAGCATTTCAAAGGAATCTATGGAATGCTCGGGTAACAGTGAATACAACGTCAAATCTCCTCTCGTGAGATTTTCTCCAAATTTCTTTAACAACACTAATTCAATTTCGTGAGGAGCTAGATTATTTCTTTTTACCATCGTTGATAGGTGGTAATATGCTCCTGACAGTCTGAAGTTCCGTCATACTTTGGCACTTCAGACATTTTAAACCACTTCGGGATTAGTTCTGCTGTAGCACTCGGCTTATGCAGCAATTGAGTATACTTTTTGGAGTCCTGACCCTTCAGTACTGGTGGCGCATCCGGGGTTTGGTCCATGCGGGCGTTTACTTCCCTCATAAATCGTAAAAATTCACTCTTGAAAGGATCGTTCTCATTATCGAGACTGGATTTGCTCCCCCAGCCCCGTCGGAGCCAACTTTACCCCCGAGAGTGTTGTTGTCGACCCTGTGCGTTGTTTGGTTTGCGAGAATACCAGGAGAAATTGGATCTCGTCTGTTTGCATTATTCGAAGCCCCCGACAGCGCCTGCTTCAACTCCGCCATAGCCTTATCCTATCGCACGAGATGGCCTAGACTTATCGCATACTGCTCTTGCAAGACCCTTACTGCGCAATGACATGCTCCTCATCAGCATCATCGGGAGTCGTTTCCCGAACATGTCGAGGATACTGCCTATCATGCACAGGTGTGGCGCCATTCCCCTCACTATGGGTGTCACTGATTAAGTCCTCGAAGTGAGGCTGATCTCCTCGAACCTCGGGGTTGTGCGTGTTGTTAACAGTGTTATCTACCATTTCTTATGATCTTTTTTTAAGACAAAATAATCAAAGCACGTTAGTAAAAAGGCAAGGATCAATTTAACTGCACGACTATCTAGGCCCCACGGTGGGCGCCAAACTGTTTACCCGTAAAATGGTACAATTGAATTTATACGTGATTTCTAGACAAATGAATTAATTTGATCCTGAAAATGATGAAATAATTAAAGAATTATGCAATACTTAGCCTCAAAATACAGATGAAACAACAGAGATGGCAGTTTTGGGACCAAGATTTTGGGGTACATCAATGATGAAATCGAAAAGCGAGAAAGTAAAAATGTACTAAGCTTTGTATAGAATATAGTGTAAGTTTGCCAGAAAATTCGTATCCTTTAAGCTCACTAATTATAGTTGTGTCTGGAGAAAGAGGTCCTAGAATCGTGCTCTCCTTTAATGTCAATTATGAGGATCATTGACGAAGATATAACGGGGGACATAAATGCCAAATTCCCTGTAATGGGCCGTCGCTCTTAATGTTGCAGAATATTCCTTATTAAATGCTACTGGGCGTAGAGCATTTAACATAGCTTTATGAACGTTATCCCTTCCAGTGACAAGCGCAATAGCTGCGTTCGGACTTTGGCCATCCCCGTCTTGGGTTCCACGTGTCCTTTCTTTAGATAACCACGTATCATATCATATTTTACCCTATACAATTACTAATCCCTTTTTTGATATATTTTCTCAACTTATATAGTATTAGTTATATATCTCATTTGGTATTATCCTATGTATAATTAATACATAACAAACCATGGTATTAGTAATGCAATGGTTTTAATACTTGCATAAACATGGTTAAAGACATAATTGCCTCTCAAAACCTATTAATAGCGTACGGATTTGGCTGAAATTAATAGCCTGGCTTTGACTTAAACTGAATTTTTTATGTCTTAAAAATTTATTTAATATCTACAAATTATAAAATTAGAACTCAGTAACTCCAACATAAAGTATAACTATCAACGACTCTGGCCTCCGTTCAATTCTGGTGATTTTTCTTTTGCTTTTGTAGTTTGTGCATTACTATTTCTTGGAAGCGTGATCGTGTGTCAATTGTTTTTTTTAATTATTGAGACGATTCAACTCAAAGCTAAGTTTGAAAAGCTAATAAACCGGAAATTAAATTCCACACATCCAAAAATATCAGATAATGGAGATGTCTCTTATGCATGTGCTGATCGTCAGATAGTCACTATGGAGGTGAAATTAATACTACTACTCCCTCCTATCCACAATAAGTGATCATTTTACCTTTTTATTTTGATCCAAATTAAGTATTCATTTACATATGCAAGAAGGAATTAATTTTATTTTTCAAAATTTACCCTTATTTACATATTTCTATTGAGATTAGTTATTAGTTACACATTGTATTGTATTTATTTATTTTCTTTGTCAGTTAGATTTGTTTGTAGATATTAGAGGTTAATAGCTGTTAGGTGTTGTTTGTTAGTGTACAACTGTTGCCAGCTGTCAAGTGAGTGGGCAAGACAAGTCACATGTACATATAGGGTCTTTGGACATTCTCTGTAAGGTGAATATTCAATTTCACATTTTCCCAAGTCATGCTTCTCGAAGCTTCTCACTTCTCTCTTCTCTCAGTTGAACTACTGATCCTTCCGCCATTAGAGTTCGTCTGAGCTCAATCTTATCTCTATCGTTTATGATTTTGTCATGGTATCAGAGCGGAGGTTCTAATCCATAACTCAATTTTGTTTCTCTTTGGTCCGGAAAGATCTAATTTCAGTGTTCTTTCAGTTAAGATCTGAGGTTAGCCCTAAAGTTGAGATCGGCATTGAAATTCAATATTTGAGGTTCTTCTGCACACACACATTGATTAAAGTCATGGCATGAAGAAAACACTTCAAATTCCACCAATCCGCTGCTCGATTCAACTAATCCGCTTTACATGCATCCATCCGAAAATGCAGGTTCCATGCTTGTACCAGTAGTTTTTGATGGATCGGGATACATATCATGGAGGCGTGGAGTGCTAAGGGCTCATTCTGTGAAGAACAAAGTAGGCTTCATAAATGGTAAATGTGGGAAACCATACTCAAAGGATCCTGCATTTGATCAATGGGAACGATGTGATAATATAGTGACTTCGTGGATTTTGAATTCTCTATCGAAGGACTTAGCAGATAGCCTGCAGTATGTAAATGATGCCAAAGAGCATTGGGAAGAATTGGAGGACAGGTATGATCAAACCAATGGGGCAAAATTATATCAACTGCAGAAAGAAATCAATGATTTGAACCAAGGAACACTCAACATTACTAGATACTGCACTAAAATGAAGAAGCTATGGGAAGAGTTGAATACCCTGAATGCCCATGCTCAATATAAATGCCAATGTACGAGTGGTGCCAAGGTGAGTATGGATAAGGCTGAACAGGACAGGAGGTTGATTCAGTTTTTGATGGGATTAAATGAAGTTTACACTATTGTTAGGGGGAGCATTATGATGATGAACTCCTTACCTTCCCTAGCACAAGCTTTTGCCATTCTCATCCAAGAGGAGAAACAAAGGGAGATGAAGCCAAACAATCAATTGATGATTGATTCTAGTGCCTTGAGTGTGAATAGGGCAGCAAACAACAATTTTAGAACCACTTATAGTCAACAAGAAAATGGATCTGGAGGGAGTTCCTACTCGAACTATAACCAGTCAAGTGGGACTGGAGGCAATGGCTTCAGAGGAAGTTACCTACAAATAGGCCACGACGTGTCTGTGACTATTGCAAGAAGCCAGGACACATCAAGGATAGGTGCTACAAACTCCATGGTTATCCACAAGACCCTAAGTTCAATAAGGGAAAGCGAGTAGCTGCAAATGTGTTTGGAGATTCTGGTGACAGGGTCACAGACGTAGGAGATGGGAAAGGCCACAGACTCAAAAAGAAGGACGAGTATTGAAGAACTAGACTAAAGAGCAGTATAATCAACTAATCAGTATTCTGGAGAATTTTCAGGGTGGAAGCACAGAAGACAATTCTGAAATTAAGGCTGGAGCAGTAAATTTTGTAGGTATTTCAATTTATTCTACTTCTTCTGATTCTAGTGTTCCTTCATATGAATGTTTTAAACCAAATGCTGACTCTTGGATACTAGATTGCGGGGCCACAAATCACATGACATACAACAAATCCAATCCAACTAATATCAAAACCTTAGTCTATCCTTTCCTAGTCACACTGCCTAATGGATATAAAGTGAAGGTGACACTAGTAGGTGATGTGGTTTAGAGTCCTAAATTCATCCTCAAAAGAGTTATTTTTGTACCCAGTTTCAAGTTCAACCTAATATCTATCCATTGTTTGACAATTCAGTTTGATTGTTTTGTTATCTTTACCAAGTTTTCATGTATTCTTCTGTAGGCCCCTTCACCGAAGAGGTCTCTGGAGATTGGTAAGGCTTCTGATGGCCTATACTATCACATCTCAGAACTCTGCAAGAATGTTTCATCTACTCTAACTCCTACTCAAGTTTCATCTAGTGTACAAGATAAGAGTAATGCACACTCTCATTCACATCTTGTTCCTTCCATTGCATCTAGTTTACCTATTTTATATCATACTTGTAATAAGAAGTGTGTTGACTCACATAAACATTCCAGTGTTGATACTTCAGCTTCAAGTAGTAAAGAAAATGTTCCTATGTCAAGTGCATCTACCTCTGTCTCTACTTTTACATCTACATCTGATGGAAACATGGTTGAACTTTTGTGGCACAATAGACTAGGACACGTTCCATTTGCCAAAATGAAGGGGATCAATAAGATACCTGTCAGATTCACACCTACACAACCTTTCCTTTGCCCTATATGCCCAATGGCCAGACAAAGTAGATTATCTTTTCCAGAAAGAACCACTCTTACAACTAAAATCTTTGAAATACTACATGTTGATTTATGGGGGCCATATCCCATTGCAAATCATGATAGACACAAGTATTTCATCACCTTTGTAGATGATTACAGCAGGTGCACATGGACACATATGTTGAGTTGCAAGAGCTCTACAAACCATAAAAGCTTTCGTTGCTATGGTGAAAACTCAGTTTAACACCTCTGCCAAAACTATAAGGACAGACAATGGGACCGAATTCATTAATTTAGAAACTACTTCTTTCTTTCGATCCGTGGGAGTAACTCGCCAAAGAACCTATCCATACACACCCCAACAAAATGGGGTGGTGGAGAGAAAATATAAGTACTTACTGGAGACAGCAAGGGCACTATTGTATCAATCAAAACTACCCTAACAGTATTAGGGAGAGTGCATTCTTACCTCCACTTACATAATAAACAGACTACCTTCTTCTTCTCTCAAAGGCAGATGCCCTCTTGAACTACTCTATAAGAAAAAACCCTCCTATTCACACCTCAAGAGTTTTTATTGTCTGTGCTTCCCTATTACACTTAAGACTCATAAGGACAAATTTGAAGCTAGAACTCTGCCTCATGTGTTTGTGGGGTACCCCTTTGGGACAAAGGGCAACAAAGTGTTACATTTAATAACAAAAAGGATCCATGTTTCATGAGATGTAGTTTTCCATGAGGATGTCTTTCCTTTCACCTTGCTCTCTAAGTCAAACAAAGGTTTTCCTTCATTTCCTCAAGTCAATACAGACTTAGCTTCTGACTTCTTTCCACCCAGAGAAATAGATTCAAGTCCATCAAACCAACATCACAATGTAGTGTCACCTGAACCTTCACATAGGCAATTTTCACCAGACTCCAGCTCCAACAGAACACAGTTCACAGAGTCCAACCACAGTGAACAGATGTCACCTAACAATGAATATGAAGAATCTCCACCTAATATAAACAGTCCAAGTGTTACAAGTCAACAAGCACATCTTTTAGGCCCAACACAAACTAGACCCTCTAGAACACACAAAATTCCTACATACCTAAAAGACTATAACTATTCTCTCCCTAAGCTACATGACCTACAAAATCAATCCTCACAATTGTCTGATTTCTCAAATGACAGTAATTCTTCTCTTTCCTTTGCCACTTATGTACCTAATGCACAATATATCACTCTTAATTTGTTAAATTCTGACAGTCAGCAATTGGTAAGAAATATTTCACATGAATGTGAACCTGTTTCTTTTGAAGAGGCAGTTGTAAGCCCTGCACGGCAGTCAGCCATGAATCAAGAGTTTGAGGCCTTGATGGCCAACAATACATGGAGTCTTGTACCATTACTAGTTGGTAAAAGTGCAATTGGGTGTAAGTGGGTGTATAACATAAAATACAAGTCTGATGGTAGTATTGACAGGTTTAAAGCTAGATTAGTGGTAAAAGGATACACACAAAAAGTAGGGATAGATTACACAGAAACATTCTCACCTGTTGTAAAATGACAACTGTGAGAACACTAATAGGGACTGCTGTGAAGAAAGGTTGGCAGATGTTTCAATTAAATGTCAACAATGCCTTCCTTCATGGAGATCTCCATGAGGAAGTGTACATGGAGGTGCCTCAGGGGCTAGCAGTAGACAAGCCAGGTTTAGTATACAAATTGAACAAGTCTCTATATGGACTCAAGCAAGCAAGCAGGCAATGGTATGAGAAATTAACTGCAGCTTTATGCTCCAAAGGATACACACACTCACTGTTAGACTACTTGTTTCACAAAAAGAAGGGATCCTTAGTGGTGTTTGTAGTTGTATATGTAGATGATGTTATTGTAACAGGGACTCACCAGGGAGAGATTGATTCTTAAAAGTTTCCTGCATGAAACTTTCAAGATAAAAGACTTAGGGAGGTTGCACTACTTCTTAGGAATGGAAGTGCTTTATAAAGAAGATGGAGTGTTAATATCTCAAAGGAAGTTCACTTTGGATCTGCTGAAAGAATTTGAATGTACCCAATATTCCAGCCTAACATCACCTCTTGATCCTTCTACAAAGCCAAAGGCAGATGAAAGTCCTTTGTTGATTGACCCTTCCAATTACAGAAAACTAGTAGGTAAGCTAAACTTCTTGACAAATACAAGACTTGACATATCCTACAATGTCCAGCACCTCAGTCAATACATGCGGTCACCTAGAGAAAGTCATCTGAAAGCTGCATACCATGTCTTGAGATATCTAAAAGGTGATCCAAGCCTGGGGATCTTCTTCCCCAACAACAAGGATTATGGAATAAGAGATTTTTGTGACTCAAATTGGGCAGCATGCCCTGAAACTAGAAAGTCAGTCAGTGGCTACATTGTGCTACTTGGAAATAGTCCCATCAGCTAGAAATCAAAGAAACATTCCACCATCTCTTTGTCTTCGGCTGAAGCAGAATATAGAGCAGCTAGACAGGTTGTGGGTGAGCTAGTTTGGTTGGTTACACTCCTTGAAGAGCTAACTGTGCCCATGAATCTTCCCATTCCAGTGTTTTGTGACAGCCAAGCAGCTTTGCAAATAGCCAGAAATCCAGTATTTCATGAGCGCACAAAACACATAGAAGTTGATTGCCATTTTGTTAGAAACAAGCTGCAAGAGGGATTGATCTCTTTACACCACGTTTCTACCACTGAGCAGCTCGCAGACATCTTCACTAAGTCCTTAACTGGAATCAAACATTCAGATCTACTCAGCAAGTTGGCAGTGTATTCCTCCCTTCCAACTTGAGGGAGGGTATTGAGATTAGTTATTAGTTACACACTATATTAGTAGTTACACATTGTATTATATTTATTTATTTCCTTTGTTAGTTAGATTTGTTGGTAGATATTAGAGTTTAATAGCTGTTAGTTGTTGTTAGTTAGTGTACAGTTGTTGCCAGTTGTCAAGTGAGTGGGCAAGACAAGTCACATGTACAAATAGGGTCTTTGGACATTCTTTGTAAGGTGAATATTCAATTTCATATTTTTCCAAGTCATGCTTCTCGAAGCTTCTCACTTCTCTCTTCTCTCTCAGTTGAACTACTGATCCTTCCGCCATTAGAGCTTGTCTGAGCTCAATCTTATCTCTTTCGTTTACGATTTTATCAATTTCAATATGTCAAGGTAACAATTAATTAATATTAATGAAGAATTTGTCACAGAGCTTTCACTGCTCTATCAATGGAGAAGTGAATTAGGGGACATGCGGAGAAGATCTTTCTAGAATCTGAGATTGAGAGATGAAGAAGAAAGAGTACTGTATTCTCATTAAGCTGAAGAGTACAATGAGCTGCTTTTATAGACAAAATGCAGCTAGACCTCACGTGCACTACATCTGCACTTAACTACTCTTAACAATACATTTAACTACCTCTTAACAGTAATAGCCAACCCTAACATAACTAGACTCTAAGCACAATTAATCCACTTGAGTCAGCAACTATTTCAATAATTAATTTAGTGAATGCATTTTTTTCTCTAGGAGTTCGTATTTACTTAATGGGTGGCCAAAAATAAAATGATCACTTATTGTAGACAGAAAGGAGTATAACTTAAGCTGTGGGGATAACAATATATTAATTAGTCACAAAAATACAATGAGAATTGAGAGGGACAGAAATCGGCATGCATGCTTGCCCATTACAAGACAAGTCGTCTTAAAGATATATTATAATTTTATTATCTAGGAAGTCTGAAAAAATATTTGCACTAAATTCTTAAAATGTTTACAATTTTTTTTTAAAAAACTTTTAACTATATAATTTTATTTAACAACTATATAATAGACTAGCAATAGAACAACACTAAAATATAATAGAGAAGAGTACAAGAAACAAATATGCGAAGCAGTAAAAGAATCACCAGAAGAAATCACGGTAATAAGTTCATAACTTTCATAGTGTGGGAAATGTACTCAAGATATCAAATCTAATGGCACGACAACACCCTTCGTGCATTTACCTCATCCTCACCAAATATATGAATGTAAGCCAAATCAGTTGGCACGGCAACACCCGTCGTGCATTTATCTCTTCCTGACCGAGCATATATATAACAACACAAACTAGATGAAAGAAATGCCAATAACAATAATGATAAAGTGGGGGATACACCCTTCGTGCTATGAACACATGATAATGTAAATGACATGGCACGACGTCACCCTTCGTGCTTTTACTCTCATCCTCACATGATAATGTAAATAAAAATATGATAATGTATGTGTATGGTGAAATCAGGAGAATTCATCTCCCGCCATTAAGGCCTGCTCGGAATATCGAGACGACACCTCGAGGCTGCGAGATTAGGATCTGGCTCTCTATCTCGAGGATCGTTCGCGGTTCTACAGTGGTATCGAGGCTCAGGGGTCCGCCCGCGACCCGGCGAAGAATTGCGAAGATGGGGAACTCTCGAGATGAGCAGCTAGAGTCAATAGGCCCTGACACCATGCTATGCCTAGCCGTCCCATCCTCGCGCCTTTACATTTAATACATCATGTATCATGACGCGTTCCCCCGCCTATATAAGGGGAACCCATACTACTTTGTAGAGGGGCTGTTGATCCATTTTTCTCCATAAGTGCAATAATATCTCTCTCTCTCTCTCTCTCTCTCTCTCTCTCTCTCTCTCTCTCTTTTCTCCTAAGCCATTTGTTCTCATTGGCCCGAGGTCACCTCGTGTTCATTATTTTCTTACTTGTTCTACGCCTGTCTAGCTATGCAATGGTCATAAGGAGCCTTACTTAATCGTATCTTTGTTCGTTATCCCTTCCTCGATTGTCCCCGATAGCTCGATCCCGGTTCGAGCCGAGGCCCCGAGGCCTCCATCGACCTACTCCGCGCCCGGCCAACAGGACCCTTTCGGTTTGCTTACTACCTCGATTTAACTCACATTTTATCGCTATACTTGACATTTTTAGCATCAATCGCCCCTAACAACTAGCTTGAGAATAGATCACATATTTTTAGAATCTTATTTACAAATTTAATTGTTGTTACCATTTTCATGGTAAACAATGTAAATGAAATGGTACGACATCACCCTTCGTGCTTTTACACCCATCCTCACATTATAATATAAATGAAATGGCATCACCCTTCGTGTTTTACACTCTTCCTCACATGAAAATGTATATGCAATGGCACGACATCACCCTTCGTGCTTCACACTCTTCCTCACATAATAATGTGTATGCAATGATACAACATCGCCCTTCGTGCTTTACACTCTTCCTTACCAAGCACATGTATATCAAAAACACGCAAAGTAGGAAGCATGAATAACATTAAGGAGAGTAATTAATCGACTATTTCAAATGAACATCAATCACAACTTTCAAGCCAATAACAATTCAATAAACCTCAAGAACCTTATTGTTCAAGCATTTCAACAAGTCTCAAAAATAATCTTCAAATCAAATATAGAATCCAATATCTCAAGAATAATGGTCGTAGCGATGTATTAGTGATTAAGCATAGTGATGACCAAATTTAACACATTAGTAGTTTCATAAAAATATGTCAAATTATAATCAAGTTATAATAAGCCAAATCATGGTTTCTAGCATTTAATCTCATATTCTTAGTAATATAGAAGTCAAGTAAGACATGAAACAAAAAGGTCACATAATTCTACAAGACACAATTCATCGTAAAATTTAACTCCGAGCATGATTAACCTTGGCACATGCATATATGCTTGTCACCTCATATAAGTATCACCCCCGCATGTAGCAAACAATGTCAATTAGCTGAAAAAAAATTTCCAACAAATTTAGGCAAGACACTTACCTCAAACAAGCAAAATCGATACATTATAAGCGCCATCCCACTCAAATCAACCTCTGAATGGCTCAAAACTATCCAAAAGTAACTCAAAATCATCAAATGATGCCATAAGAAGCAAACCCAACGATAAAAGGTAGAATCTTTAATCAAATACTCAAAGTCAATTAAAAAGTCAAACCCGGGCTCGCACCTCGGAACCCGACAAAACTCGTAAAATCCGTCAATCCATTCAATTACGAGTGCAACCATTCTAATTTTACTCAAATCCAATTCTGAATCGATGTTTAAAATTTAAAAATTCACTTTAGGAAAGTTTAGACAGAAACCCCCATCAATTTCTCTTTTGAAATCATCAATCAAATGTCAAAACTAAAGATAGATTCATGAAATATAATCAAAACTAAGTAGAAAACACTTACCCTAATCCATGTGGTGACAATCGCCTCCAAAATCGCCTAAATTCGAGCTCCACAACCCAAAATATGATAAATATCCGAAACCTTCAAAATAGAATACCTTATAACACTGCCTAGGGGTACCCTTCGCGATCGCGATCTCAGAAAGACTGCAGTATAATGGCCATAAAATTTTGCACAAAGTTCCAAATGATAAACGGCTTAATTTTCCAAAAATTAGACTGAAAGAGCTACAACTTTCATTTTTAGATCATCTCCAAATTCATTATAGATTGTAATGTATAAGCTTCCAAGATCAGCTCAGTGATAACAGAATTTCTTATTTCGCCAACACGCATCTTCTTCCGCAAATGCGATTCACAGTTCAAATTTTTTCATTTTACTGTTCGCGATCGCGACCAATTCTCCGCGATCGCGATGCACACCCCTGTAGCAAAAAATCAACAGTTAAAAATGGCCTAAAAATGATCTAAAATCACCCTGAAACTCACCTGAGCCTCTCGGGACCCCGTCCGAACATACCAACAAGTCCCAAAACATAATACGAACCTACTCGAGGCCTCAAATCACACATAACAACATCAAAACCATGAGTCACACCTCAAATCGAACTTAATGAACCTTTAACTTTCAACTTCCAAAACTCGTGCCGAACCATATCAAATCAACCTGGAATGACCTCAAATTTTGTACACAAGTCCCAAATGACATAACGAAACTATTACAATTCACATCAAAGTCAATTCCCGGTCAAGCTTATGAACATTCAAAACCTTCAAATTGTCAGCTTTCACCAATTAACGCCAAAACCTTCAAAAACATCCAAATGCAATTCCGGACATATGCCTAAGTCCAAAATCACCATCCAGACCTAACAGAACCATCAAACCTTCGATCCGGGGTCAAATACACAAAAATCATACTTGGTCAACTCTTCCAACCTAAAGCTTCTAATACGTGAATCCTTTTCCAAATCAATCACGAATCACCTGAAAACCATAACTGACGATTCACACAAGTCATAATACGTCATATGAAGCTATTCAAGACTTCAAACAGCTGAACAGAATGCAAATTGTCACGACCCATTTTCGAGAATAGATCGTGATGGCGCCCGACACCATTATCGGGCAAGCCACGTGAAAAGGTTAAATTTAGTTCCCGATTTTGTTTCTTTACCCAAAGTAAGTATAGGGATCCATAAAACTCAAGTCAAATCAGAAATGGACAATAATAAGCCAAAATAGTTATACAACCCCAAAAATGATAGTCTACTAACGTGTGTGCCAAGACCTGGTGTCACAAGTAATGGGCAACTAGTAGAATGTACAAAATAATAAAACTATCCTACTATCCGAGATAGAATAGACAGCAAAAGTAAAGAAAAGACTCCATCAAGCTGCTGAACGCCACAGGAAAGGAGCAGCTCACCGTGGAAGCCTCAAACTATGAATCAGGGGCACGCACCAAACTGATAGCCAGATGTACCTGCCTCAGATCCTGTACAATTAAGTACAGAAGCGTAATATGAGTACATAAACAATATGTACCCTGTAAGTATCCCGTCTAATCTAGAAGAAGTAGAGACGAGAGGTCGACTTGACACTTACTAGGGTCAAATAATATAATGTTCTGCTAGGCATAATAGATACAATTAATCAACAACACGCAGCAAGAGGTAATAAGTCATGTCCCTAACAATTTTGCAGTTAACCGTACACATTTCAAATATTTAGCAGAACAAGTCATGGATAAGATTTCACATATATATATGTCATGCCACATTATGCCGAGGTCGACGGCCCGATCCAACAGAAAAATAATTGTGAACTACCAGAGGGTCGAATGGCGCGAACCATAGATGCATCTATTTCTACCGAGGCAATCGGCCCGATCCACAAATATCAATTAATTTCGAGAAAACACATGAAATGCGCATTTATTTCCAAGATAATTCATACAAGTGTCCAACAAGGGTATACATTCGCTTATTTCTTTTTCAAGTCTCTAGCATATCCTAAGTCATCACATTAGCAAGAAAATATGGAGACAATTACAAATATAGCATGATACGGGCCCTAGACTACCTGGACAATTAACATAATAGTAGCTACACACGAACTCTCGTCACCTAGTGCGTACGTAGCCCCCTCATTTAATAGCAAATTACTCAATTATTATACCTATGGGGACAATTCCCTCTTACAAGGTTAGAAAGGAGACTCATCTCGCTCCAAGTGCTCATCCAATACCAAGAACGAGCCCAAACCCTCAATTCGGAGCCGAACTATCCCAAACTAGTTAAATGAGGTAGGAACTAATCAATATAGGCTCACAAAATCGAATTCTAACTATTTAAGCAATTTCCCAACCATTAACACAAGTTTCTAAAAATTCGACCCTGGGCCCACGTGCCCGGATTCCGAAATTTTTCGAAGGAAGTTGTTCTCCATAACCTAAGGATCATTAATATATAATTTCTAGTTCATTTCATTACAAATTTCGTGGTAAAATCTAAGTTTTATTAAAACCCTAGGTCTAGCTCTATCCCCATGATTTTACCTTAAATCCTAGTGTTTAACCTACCTAAACACAAGTGTTAAACTAAGAATGGGTGGGATAAGCTTACCTCAAGATGCCAAGTAGAAACCCTCTCTCAAAAGCTCCCAAAATCGCCCAATGGAGTATTGAAATATGGCAAAAATGGACTTAGAGCCCGTAATAAATGAACTCACNCCATTTGTTCTCATTGGCCCGAGGTCACCTCGTGTTCATTATTTTCTTACTTGTTCTACGCCTGTCTAGCTATGCAATGGTCATAAGGAGCCTTACTTAATCGTATCTCTATTCGTTATCCCTTCCCCGATTGTCCCCGATAGCTCGATCCCGGTTCGAGCCTCAGCCCCGAGGCCTCCATCAACCTACTCCGCGCCGGCCAACAGGCCCCTTTCGGTTTGCTTACTACCTCGATTTAACTCGCATTTTATCGCTATACTTGACATTTTTAGCATCAATCGCCCCTAACAACTAGCTTGAGAATAGATCACATATTTTTAGAATCCCATTTACAAATTTAATTGTTGTTACCTTTTTTACGGTAAACAGTTTGGCGCCCACCGTGGGGCTAAAAATAATAGTGATTATTTTTTTGCTGGTTTCGTCACGAAAACGCACGTTATCCTTCACCCTTTTCTTGTCCGAGATCTTTCGATTTCAGGTTAATGTCTAGCTCGGTGAGCAAAATCAAAACGACTACCCCGAGAACCGCGTGGAAGCAGTATAGTTGTTCCAGCGGTTGACGCGATGACACAGGACCCTGATAACGCATTTGGGTCAAGTCAAGTGGACGCGGGCTTGCGAGGCGCGCGACAAGTCGACGAAGCCCCGCGCACCAACGATAGCATACAACCAGCTGACCAACAGAAAACTCAAAAAACCCCAGCCCGGTTGGAACGGGAAATTAATTTTCATATTATCCTTGAAATGTTGCAGGAACAACAACTGGCCATTGCTCAGCTGCGAGATCGCCCGGAGACTCCCGACGCAGCAGCAACGAGGACACATTCTTACGATGAGCCGGAATCGGAGAGGTCAAATGACGACGAACTGGCATCCGATCCCAGTGCGGCAGAGATACTGGGGAATCTCCTCAAAAAGATCAGATCAGGTATTCGACCGAGGGCTGGCTGAGTGACCGCACCCGGTGTCAGCCTTGAATCAGAACCGTGGGGAACCATCCGGGAACCCCATCGGGCTTGGTATATCCAAGCAAACCCCTGGCAAAGAAGCTGATGCGAAGCAGATGGAGATACCACCCTTGCGCAGCAAGTGAAAGGAACGACTTGATGTGCAACCTACCTCACAACGGCAGGGAAATGGCTCGAGGGAAACATCCTCGAGGAACCTCCAATGGAGCCAGGATCAACAAAGCACAGCTTGATGAGGAGACCCCGCCCAGCCAGGCGCGATTTCCAAATCGCTATATCAAATATCGTGATCATCACAAGCGGAGCCGGAAGCGCTGGACGGCTCGGACCTGTTCGACCGAAAACCTTGCAAAAGAAATACGGCTCGGCACGGGAGCCACAGGGCGCACGAGGCCGCCAGCTCAGGAGAGCAACGACCGTGCTATCTGACAGGGATCGCCGCCAAGTATCATCGAGCGGTCAGGAAGGAAGGAGACCTAGAAAAGTAAAACCGACAAGCCACAACGTATTGCCGCGGTAGTAAAAAAATGACGGCACCCTGCAAAGGCCGGGAAATGCAGGAAGAAAGTATCTACCGCCGTGACGGCGGATCCGGGAAATGTACCTGAAGAGTACCCCTAAATCCAAGGGGAGGGACGCCTAGACTCCACCGCAGCCTTGTATTAACCACGTTGGTAACCTCCTTTTTTTCATTTATCTTATAAAAGTTGAAGCATGACCATGAGTGCAGACGATTTGACTAAACACGCCAATGGCGTCGGGCCAAAGCCGATAGGGCAGTTCGGACCGACGAACCAAATCACCCCACATCTCAAACCATTGATGACTCCAGACACTGGTCGCCGCAACTATCAGGAAAGCAGCTTCCCTCTATACAGCTCGCTTGAGTCCGAACCAGGACACCGAGCCCGCAAAGTACGGACATGTTATTCGAGTGGTAACGGGCACACTGTCCGGAGGCGATGTCAACACTCTCCGCCAAAGAGGACGGGACCCCCCGACAAGGATGGAACTTAGGCATTCAATGAAAAGCCACGCGCGATGGGAAGAAATCCCTTACCGTCCAACCAGTCATCGGCGCCAGCGCCAAGTCTCGAAACGGCGCCTGCGTATCCCGTAGCAAGGAAGAATTACTCCACTCCTTCGATTGTCTTTTCTCTCTTTACTAACCTACATGCAGGCAGGCAGCCAAGGCATTCATAAATCTCGAATTCCGCACGGAGATCCGAGGCCCCTGCAGGATCCGCTGAGCTCTCTTTTCTCGACCAAGTTTGCAACCCATAGGTATCACCAACAAGATTATTAGCAGAGCAGCGTGCCCTCCAGAAAGGGCTACGACGAGATCGCTGGGCTTCCTCCTATAGTCGGACGACGCGTGATGATTTTCTCTTGAGAGAGCGTCATCTCCTCTAATGGGCCAATAAATGGCAAGCTAGTTCTCGGAACAGAACCATACAAGCGGGTCAGATAATCGGAGGAGCCAAGCCCGTGCGGGCCGAGCTCGTGTCAACGAGATAACATGTATTTACAGCCTGTATCTACACCGAACAATGAAGAATATATGTGTATTTTCGTCATTCCATCACAACCTATACCTGCTCCAAGCAATAAAGAATATCTTCTCGGCATTTCCTATTTCGAGAAAGATTATTCCGTCATATTCGCGGTAAATGCTTCTCCATCAAACAGATCCGATATACTCAGAGACTTAAACGATTCAGCACCCCCACGACCCCAGGGTCGGGACTCCGGGCTCACCAAGCCCCCGAAAAACAACTCCGGGCTCACCAAGCCCCCGAAAAACAACTCCGAGCTCACGAGAAGTTGTCTTCAAGCAAACTCGATGGCTCGGAGGTTGTCGCCAATCACCACGCACGGGAAAATACGAAACTGTAAGACCCTAGCGGGCAGCCTCAGCATAACCAGATTCATTCTACAAACTATAAGACCTCAACAGGCATGATAAAATTGTAAGACCTCAACAGGCATGAAAATCCCGATACTTGGGCTATACGTCGCATTTGTAAGACTCCCTAAAGGGCATACCCAAGACGTAGACGCCTAAACTATCACTAACGGATCAAAAATGGCTACGGCCAAACGCACATGACTCCGTTCAAAACAGCTGCTACAGCCCAAAAAACGCGACTCGGTGACGCCCGACTGTCGCTAAAAAATCCTCCGAATCTACTTCAGAAAGAACCGGTTAAAATAGGCTTCCTTCCACAGGCAAAAACGAGCTCCGACCATGTCGGCTCAAAAATGCAAGAGCATCGATCTACTCGGCCTACGAGCTATGAACCTCACGAGGTGCTCGAAACACCGCCGACCACGACTTAAAATCGAGGTTCCTTTGGAACCGACGACGGGTCAGGAACAATTACTACCAAAAGACCTTAATGAGCGGAAACAAAGCCTACACACAAAGCCCACGGGCAAACAATAGCGTAAGAACCATTGTCGCCAGCTAAGCAAGCCTACGGGCCACATATTGAAAGATCTCTACGACCAGACAGCGTAAGAGCCATTGTCGCCAGCTAAAAAATATGACAACTTGAGGATTAAAATGAGCTCGAATCGTAACCCGATTCAGAGACCGGATCTAAAATAGTTAACTGTACGAAGCCTACGGGCTACATATCAAAAGGTCTCTACGACCAAGCGGCATAAATGTCATCATCGCTGGAAATTCAACAAAATCTAGGGGTCGATTACAGCTCAAGTCGCAACGCGACTCGGAGACTGGGCCCAAAGACCGCTATACGCCTACGGGCACGGCACAAACACTACTGTCGCCAGGGTCTCCATGAAATGTAAGGGCAAATTACAGCCCGAATCGCAACGTGACTCGGAGACTGAGCCTGTAAACAGTTGAAGTGCACAAGCCCAAGGGCAAATTCGGGATCACCTCGACCCGATAGAAACACCGGCGAGCGAAAAATCAGAAGATATAAGTTGCAGGGTTCCCCTTCTTATTATTACATATTGATGGCGAGGCGCGATCCCGGCCCGCATGATATAATGAAAGCAATATATGCACAACAAAGAAGGCATGGAATATTCTTTCCCCCTCTTATTACATATTGATGGCTAGGTGCAATCCCGGCTCGTATGGTATAATGAAAGCAATATATACACAACAAAGAAGGCAGGGAATGTTCTTTCCCCTTTCTTCCTTTTTTTTTCGGCCACTATGTCCCGGCTGCCGTCTCCTCGTCTCCCTCATCATCGGATATCAGGAACTTGGCATCGAACTCCTCTCCTCTGGCTCGTTCAATCTCCTCCGAAAGATCGAAGCCCCTGGCATGAATCTCCTCGAGGGTCTCCCTCCGGGACTTGCACTTCTCATACTCCCTGCTATTAATTGCACGATTTAAGGCTTTCTTCAGCTCGGCCTTAGCGATCGCAGCACTCCTTGAATGAGCCGCCATATCCTGCCCCGCCCTGGTACTATTTATCACAACTTCAGCCCGGATATTCACCCGGACGAGAGCCTCGCGATCATCTTCGCCCGGGCAGAATCACTCGCACGAGCGGCCCGAATTTGCGCCTCGAGAGCGGATGTCGCGGCCTGTGCCCTCTGTTTGGCCTCAGAATGGGCACCAACACGCGCTTGTAGCTCAGCGAAGTCACGTTTAGTCGCGCCGACCTCACCCCCGAGTTGTTCCAGCTCGTCCGCCTTGTCCTTCAACTGAAACAGCAGCACGTTAGAAACGACAGGGGAATACAGGCCAGCACGGAATAAGGAGTACCTATTTCTCCAGGAGGGTTTCCCGAGCACGGCTTCAGTCCGCCCCGCGTCGTAAAATGATGATCTCATTTTCCTTTGCCATACAAAGAAGTTCAAGGGATCATCCCTTTCTCGGGCCTCCCGCAACAGAGCCTCATAGCGAAGCAGTGCGGTATTGAGCCTATCAAAGGCCCGAAGAGAAGAAGAACCAGCTGAGTAAAGGGAAGAGAAAGGAGTGTGGGACCGAACCCTTCCTACCACAACCGAAAACTTACCACGAGGCCGAGACGATGAGCCTAGCCAAAGGCCAAAGCGACCCTGGATGGTGCATCAATCACGGAAGCTTGCTGGCCCACCGAATCACTCTCCCTCGGCCGCTGCAGAGAGGGCATCTCACCGCAGGCCTTCTCGCACCAAGGAACATCTTTTCTTTTGCCAGCACTCCTTGACGCTTGAGCCAGTAATCTCTCCTCCCCCTTCGGGGAATCCAGTCTCGCCTCAAGTGAACTCCCAGCGCTTGCAACGGAGAAATCGAGTGAGTCAACAAAAGGGGAAATCATCCCCAAAAAAGAAGGGAAACGCCGGGCACATACCATAGTGCTTTTCCTCCCACCTCCCGTTTGAAAGGTCTCGCCACTGGCGCTTATCATGAACCCGGCTAGCTGCCAGCCTACGAGACCATTCGGCTAAGTCAGGAACCTCATCAGGCAACCAATGGGTTGCTGTAAGCAAAGATAGAAAAACGTCATTACGGGGCCAACCTCATATGAAGAGAAGGACAGTAAGAACGAAGTACTTACGTGTGGAGTTCCATTTCTCGGGGAAAGATAAAAATTCTCCGGGGATGATGTCGGTCGTCCGGACTCGAACGAACCGGTCCATCCACCCGTGGTCCTCATCATCCTCGCTACCGATCGAAGGAGCTCGAGTGGATCTACGCTGAAGAGCAACTAGGCCCCGATGACGCAACGGCCGGTATAACCTTATGAGGTGATCAAGGGTGAACTCTATCTCGGCCTTATCAGCAAAATATCTTATCGACTGCACTATCCTCCAGAAGAAGGGATGAACCTGCGCCAACGTTACTTGGTACTTTCTTCAGAAAGCAAGCACGACCTGGTCCGGGGGACCTGGCGCAAGAACGCGGGTATACACGCTCAAAAAACCCTCAACATACGCTTTGACACTCTCCTCGGGGGAAGGTACTTGCAGAATCACGCCTTCCCCCCATCCGCACTCTCTCCTGATCGCCCCGGGATCCTCCTCCCTCACAGACGAGACAATCCTCGACACATGCGCCCGATGGCCCGAAACATTGGGGGGTTTTCCCAGCGTGGCAACCTTCTTCGAGGCAGCATACTCCGGGTCTCGTTCCCCCGGCATCGGCAGAAGACCGCTGGCGCCAACCAAAGGAGGAACACAGGAAGGGGCCCCCTTCGCCCGGGGATCAGATGTCAAGGCAACTACCATAGCCACAATGAAATAAGGAGAGGAAGGGGAAGATCCAGGCAAGAACTCTCTAAAGCAAAGAAATGAAGTAACTCGCACAAAGCGCCAGGCTCTACAAAGGAGACAGGTTTAAAAAGCAACTACAAAATCGCCGCTTGAAAGGCGGACAGATAAATATATAGAGGACAGACAACAACTGCCTAATTGCCCAAAGAAGACCAATAAATTCTGGCCGCATTAAACATCGTCTTCTCCTTTGGGAGTGCACAGGAAGGACCATCTCGGGCTCCCACATGACTCATGAAATCAAGAGATCTCAGAAAACCCTCGACATCAAGAATATCGGTTCGGGGGAGTCATCGACTCGACCTCGGGGCATGGCTAGCTTTGGGGCCTCGGGCCCGTCCTGCAGGAGGGCACCATAGGGCCAATGCCCGATTCTCGAAAGCAAAAGAAAAGTAAAAATGGAAAAGGAAGAGGGAAAGCGAAAAGAAGAATTGACAGAATGAAAGTTCCTTTCATCCTTTCACGAAAAGGGGAAGCGTTCTTTTTTTTACGCTATCGGTATCCCGGGAGAGAAAGCACATAAAACAACAAGAGGGAATACAAAAGAGAGGCTTGGAGACTACTCCTCGCCGCTATCATCTTCACCCCCCATCGGGGACAATCAAAAGCGCCAATCTTGCCTCTGCCTCGCGAGCCTCCTTCAGATCGGTAGATAGCTCGAAGCCCCTGGCCTCGAGTTCTTCCAAGACTTCCTTCTTCGACTTTGCTTTCGCATGCTCGACAACCCGGACCAGCTTCTGCTCAGCCGCCAAAGATACGTCGCAAACCATTGCATGCGCTAAAGCCGCATCCTCCCTATAAGCAGCGGCATCTCGCTCGGCCCCCAACTTAGCCTCAGTCAATTCGATGGCCACAGCCTCGCCCCGCTCCATCAGCCCGGAGATCTCCGCCTTCAACTGGCTGATCCGCGAGCCGCTCTGCTCAACCTACAGTGAAAGGCAGGGCGATGGTTATAAGAACAACGGAACATGTGTGGACTCTGAGTGGAAAAGTAGGTGCAAGCAAGGCAGAGTACCTGAGCAGCAAGAATGGCGTCAGAGTCTTGAAGTTTTAATGTAATGGCGTCACGCTCTTTCTCCCGGCCCGAAAGCTCCTCGCGAAGCCAGAGGATAGCGTGATCATACGCCTCTTTACACTGCGACACAACGAAAAAATTTAGAGAGATGACAAATAATGCTCAGGAACAAAAAAGGAATACGCAAGAAAGAACTATTACCTGCTGCAGGGACCTCTCCGCCTCTTTAACAGCACCATCGAGGTCAGCTCCGTCAGTCACTCCATCAAAGATGTTGGCAAATAAACCTCCCTCTCTGAAAGGAGTACCGTCCGTGACGCCAATCATCCCTTCAGCATCCCTCAGCTCTTCCGATGAGACCGGGTATTTCCGAATAAGATCGTCGGCGCCGTCAATCTCTCCAAATAACAGGTCATGACCTTGGAAGGTCCCGATCTCCGAACTGTCGGGCCCAACGGTCCTTCTAGTAGGAGCCGCATCAAATCCGTTTGCGAAGCTCGAAGCCATGGCAACATTCTCTCCGGGGACCCCCGACCCTTTAGCCCTGTCGGACCTGGCCGTCCCGGACTCAGCAGCCTCCGATTGTGGTGCGTGAAAATCCCTCGCACTGGACCTCGCCCTCCTCCTCAACTTCTATCCTCATCCTCCCCCTCAGCGTCAGGGTTTGACCCGGATGCTAGAGCAATGGTTTCATCAGGACGAGCAACGGCCGCCCTGTCTTCCTCTTCTTGTCCGTATCGGGCCCCAAGGCCTCCGCTTCGCCATCGGGGGCTGGCCTTATCTGCATACTCTCTCCGAGGCCTGCACCACCACAAGAGACACAACATATCGCCGCTTAGAGTTCAGAAAGAAGCACGAAAAGAGGAGGCACGGGCAATGAAGAAGCCTCACCATGGTTCTTAGCCACCCAGCGCTTATTGGACATGACGGTCCAGGACCGGAGACGATACGGGAACCTTGCGTCCAAATGCCCGATCCATCCCGCCAAGTCTGGGACCGCCCCGGGATACCAAGCTACCGCTGGAGAAAGCGCAAAGGGGATTATTATGACAAGGAAAAGAATAATTGAGAAATGGCTAAAGGAAAAGTTCACTCACGCTGATCATTCCATCGCTCTGGAAAGGGCATCCTCCAGGCTGGGATGATGTCCGAGGTCCTCACTCGAGCGAATCTGCTCATCCATCCCCGGTCTTTCCCCTCATCAACGCTCATGAAGAAAGATTTTTGGCTCGATGTCGAAGCTTAATTAAGCCTCGATACAGCCGCGGGCGGTACAACCTGATCAGATGGCTGAGGGTAAAGACCTTAACCCCTTCTATAAAATGCCTGAGCATCAACACGATCCTCCAAAAAGACGGGTAGATTTGACCAAGGGTCACCCGATATTGAGCGCAGAAATCAAGGATAACAGGGTCGATATCCAAAGGAGGGGATCCGGCTGATTCACTAGGACCCAAGGTGAATGGGTACGTATACACATAGAGAAAGCCATCCTTAAAGTCAGTAATATTGTCACGATAGTAAGGAATTTCCACTTTCACTGCCTCACCCTATCGGCAGTCCTCCTTCACTTTTTTGACATTGGTCACGACGCTGACATATCGGGATACATGCTCACACCGACCCGGTGTGGACGGGGGAGTTTCTATGTCGAAGTCGTCCAACGTATCAGTATCGGGGGGTTAATTGCTTCAAAGTAGGAGCCGATTTATTCTCCCCCTCAGGTGATCGAGACGACGACGTAGTATCACCCCGCCGAGGAACCGTTCTAGAAGTCCTGGCCATAGGAGATGGTAAGACCTTTTTCGTAAGAAGAAGAAAAATGTGAAAGTGTCAAATTGCAAAATTCTGGGTTAAAAGCCTAAGAAAAGGAGGAGGATGGGGAGTATCTAGCAACCAGAATATTTATAGCAACCACGGGAATCAAAAGAGGCAAACCTACGATAGTTCATGAACTTCTCGATTATCGCATTTGACGGCTACCCTGCACGGTTCCCTGGGACATGGCATTTAATGCTCTTAGACGGTTGACGTCGCAGCAATGATGGCCTCGAAACGACGATTCAGTATCATTTCCTATCACTCCGATCTAGGAAACGCGGAGACTATCTGTGTATGGTGAAATCAGGAGAATTCATCTCCCGCCATTAAGGCCTGCTCGGAATATCGAGACGACACCTCGAAGCTGCGAGATCAGGATCTGGCTCTCTATCTCGAGGATCGTTCGCGGTTCTACAATGGTATCGAGGCTCAGGGGTCCGCCCGCGACCCGGCGAAGAATTGCGAAGATGGGGAACTCTCGAGACGAGCAGCTAGAGTTAATAGGCCCTGACACCATGCCATGCCTAGCCGTCCCATCCCCGCGCCATTACATTTAATACATCATGTATCATGACACGTTCCCACGCCTATATAAGGGGAACCCATACTACTATGTAGAGGGGCTATTGCTCCATTTTTCTCCATAAGTGCAATAATCTCTCTCTCTCTCTCTCTCTCTCTCTCTCTCTCTCTCTCTCTCTCTCTCTCTCTTTTTTCTCCTAAGCCATTTGTTCTCATTGGCCCGAGATCACCTCGTGTTCATTATTTTCTTACTTGTTCTACGCCCGTCTAGCTATGCAATGGTATAAGGAGCCTTACTTAATCGTATCTTTGTTCGTTATCCCTTCCTCGATTGTCCCCGATAGCTCGATCCCGGTTCGAGCCGAGGCCCCGAGGCCTCCATCGACCTACTCCGCGCCCGGCCAACAGGACCCTTTCGGTTTGCTTACTACCTCGATTTAACTCACATTTTATCGCTATACTTGACATTTTTAGCATCAACCGCCCCTAACAACTAGCTTGAGAATAGATCACATATTTTTAGAATCTTATTTACAAATTTAATTGTTGTTACCATTTTCATGGTAAACAATGTAAATGAAATGGTACGACATCACCCTTCGTGCTTTTACACCCATCCTCACATTATAATATAAATGAAATGGCATCACCCTTCGTGTTTTACACTCTTCCTCACATGAAAATGTATATGCAATGGCACGACATCACCCTTCGTGCTTCACACTCTTCCTCACATAATAATGTGTATGCAATGATACAACATCGCCCTTCGTGCTTTACACTCTTCCTTACCAAGCACATGTATATCAAAAACACGCAAAGTAGGAAGCATGAATAACATTAAGGAGAGTAATTAATCGACTATTTCAAATGAACATCAATCACAACTTTCAAGCCAATAACAATTCAATAAACCTCAAGAACCTTATTGTTCAAGCATTTCAACAAGTCTCAAAAATAATCTTCAAATCAAATATAGAATCCAATATCTCAAGAATAATGGTCGTAGCGATGTATTAGTGATTAAGCATAGTGATGACCAAATTTAACACATTAGTAGTTTCATAAAAATATGTCAAATTATAATCAAGTTATAATAAGCCAAATCATGGTTTCTAGCATTTAATCTCATATTCTTAGTAATATAGAAGTCAAGTAAGACATGAAACAAAAAGGTCACATAATTCTACAAGACACAATTCATCGTAAAATTTAACTCCGAGCATGATTAACCTTGGCACATGCATATATGCTTGTCACCTCATATAAGTATCACCCCCGCATGTAGCAAACAATGTCAATTAGCTGAAAAAAAATTTCCAACAAATTTAGGCAAGACACTTACCTCAAACAAGCAAAATCGATACATTATAAGCGCCATCCCACTCAAATCAACCTCTGAATGGCTCAAAACTATCCAAAAGTAACTCAAAATCATCAAATGATGCCATAAGAAGCAAACCCAACGATAAAAGGTAGAATCTTTAATCAAATACTCAAAGTCAATTAAAAAGTCAAACCCGGGCTCGCACCTCGGAACCCGACAAAACTCGTAAAATCCGTCAATCCATTCAATTACGAGTGCAACCATTCTAATTTTACTCAAATCCAATTCTGAATCGATGTTTAAAATTTAAAAATTCACTTTAGGAAAGTTTAGACAGAAACCCCCATCAATTTCTCTTTTGAAATCATCAATCAAATGTCAAAACTAAAGATAGATTCATGAAATATAATCAAAACTAAGTAGAAAACACTTACCCTAATCCATGTGGTGACAATCGCCTCCAAAATCGCCTAAATTCGAGCTCCACAACCCAAAATATGATAAATATCCGAAACCTTCAAAATAGAATACCTTATAACACTGCCTAGGGGTACCCTTCGCGATCGCGATCTCAGAAAGACTGCAGTATAATGGCCATAAAATTTTGCACAAAGTTCCAAATGATAAACGGCTTAATTTTCCAAAAATTAGACTGAAAGAGCTACAACTTTCATTTTTAGATCATCTCCAAATTCATTATAGATTGTAATGTATAAGCTTCCAAGATCAGCTCAGTGATAACAGAATTTCTTATTTCGCCAACACGCATCTTCTTCCGCAAATGCGATTCACAGTTCAAATTTTTTCATTTTACTGTTCGCGATCGCGACCAATTCTCCGCGATCGCGATGCACACCCCTGTAGCAAAAAATCAACAGTTAAAAATGGCCTAAAAATGATCTAAAATCACCCTGAAACTCACCTGAGCCTCTCGGGACCCCGTCCGAACATACCAACAAGTCCCAAAACATAATACGAACCTACTCGAGGCCTCAAATCACACATAACAACATCAAAACCATGAGTCACACCTCAAATCGAACTTAATGAACCTTTAACTTTCAACTTCCAAAACTCGTGCCGAACCATATCAAATCAACCTGGAATGACCTCAAATTTTGTACACAAGTCCCAAATGACATAACGAAACTATTACAATTCACATCAAAGTCAATTCCCGGTCAAGCTTATGAACATTCAAAACCTTCAAATTGTCAGCTTTCACCAATTAACGCCAAAACCTTCAAAAACATCCAAATGCAATTCCGGACATATGCCTAAGTCCAAAATCACCATCCAGACCTAACAGAACCATCAAACCTTCGATCCGGGGTCAAATACACAAAAATCATACTTGGTCAACTCTTCCAACCTAAAGCTTCTAATACGTGAATCCTTTTCCAAATCAATCACGAATCACCTGAAAACCATAACTGACGATTCACACAAGTCATAATACGTCATATGAAGCTATTCAAGACTTCAAACAGCTGAACAGAATGCAAATTGTCACGACCCATTTTCGAGAATAGATCGTGATGGCGCCCGACACCATTATCGGGCAAGCCACGTGAAAAGGTTAAATTTAGTTCCCGATTTTGTTTCTTTACCCAAAGTAAGTATAGGGATCCATAAAACTCAAGTCAAATCAGAAATGGACAATAATAAGCCAAAATAGTTATACAACCCCAAAAATGATAGTCTACTAACGTGTGTGCCAAGACCTGGTGTCACAAGTAATGGGCAACTAGTAGAATGTACAAAATAATAAAACTATCCTACTATCCGAGATAGAATAGACAGCAAAAGTAAAGAAAAGACTCCATCAAGCTGCTGAACGCCACAGGAAAGGAGCAGCTCACCGTGGAAGCCTCAAACTATGAATCAGGGGCACGCACCAAACTGATAGCCAGATGTACCTGCCTCAGATCCTGTACAATTAAGTACAGAAGCGTAATATGAGTACATAAACAATATGTACCCTGTAAGTATCCCGTCTAATCTAGAAGAAGTAGAGACGAGAGGTCGACTTGACACTTACTAGGGTCAAATAATATAATGTTCTGCTAGGCATAATAGATACAATTAATCAACAACACGCAGCAAGAGGTAATAAGTCATGTCCCTAACAATTTTGCAGTTAACCGTACACATTTCAAATATTTAGCAGAACAAGTCATGGATAAGATTTCACATATATATATGTCATGCCACATTATGCCGAGGTCGACGGCCCGATCCAACAGAAAAATAATTGTGAACTACCAGAGGGTCGAATGGCGCGAACCATAGATGCATCTATTTCTACCGAGGCAATCGGCCCGATCCACAAATATCAATTAATTTCGAGAAAACACATGAAATGCGCATTTATTTCCAAGATAATTCATACAAGTGTCCAACAAGGGTATACATTCGCTTATTTCTTTTTCAAGTCTCTAGCATATCCTAAGTCATCACATTAGCAAGAAAATATGGAGACAATTACAAATATAGCATGATACGGGCCCTAGACTACCTGGACAATTAACATAATAGTAGCTACACACGAACTCTCGTCACCTAGTGCGTACGTAGCCCCCTCATTTAATAGCAAATTACTCAATTATTATACCTATGGGGACAATTCCCTCTTACAAGGTTAGAAAGGAGACTCATCTCGCTCCAAGTGCTCATCCAATACCAAGAACGAGCCCAAACCCTCAATTCGGAGCCGAACTATCCCAAACTAGTTAAATGAGGTAGGAACTAATCAATATAGGCTCACAAAATCGAATTCTAACTATTTAAGCAATTTCCCAACCATTAACACAAGTTTCTAAAAATTCGACCCTGGGCCCACGTGCCCGGATTCCGAAATTTTTCGAAGGAAGTTGTTCTCCATAACCTAAGGATCATTAATATATAATTTCTAGTTCATTTCATTACAAATTTCGTGGTAAAATCTAAGTTTTATTAAAACCCTAGGTCTAGCTCTATCCCCATGATTTTACCTTAAATCCTAGTGTTTAACCTACCTAAACACAAGTGTTAAACTAAGAATGGGTGGGATAAGCTTACCTCAAGATGCCAAGTAGAAACCCTCTCTCAAAAGCTCCCAAAATCGCCCAATGGAGTATTGAAATATGGCAAAAATGGACTTAGAGCCCGTAATAAATGAACTCACTGCCTCAGCGATTTTCGCATCTGCGGTCAAGGGACCGCATCTGCGGACCCGCATCTGCGAGAAATAGACCGCATCTGCAAAACGGGCTAAAAGAGCTGGGACCGCTTCTGTGATCCTGAGGCCGCTTCTGCGGTTTGGCCTGGCCTTCCCTGGGGCCGCATCTGCGATAGATGGACCGCATTTGCGGTCTCGCACCTGCGGTCCACCAACCGCAGGTGTGGTTATGGTAGAAGCAGCAACTTCAGCACTTCTCAAAAATTTCAACTTCACTCGAGCCTCATCCGATTGATGCTCGGGGCTCCCGGGCCCTGCCCGAACATACCGACAAGTCTGAAATTACGAGACAGACCTACTCAAACCTTCGGAACACCCGAAACAACGCTAAATCTAAGAATCACCCCCTAAAACCAAATATATGAAACTTATGAACTTCAAGTTCTTAATTTTCCTCCAACGAGTCAAAATACCCTAAAACTAATCGAATTGACGCCAAATTTTGCGGGTAGGTCTTAAATGATATTTCGGACTTGTATCGGGCTTCGGAACCAACATACGAGCCCGATACCCATGAAATCATTTGTTAGTTAGTTTCTTTAAATCCTTAGTATTTCTGATTAACAATTTCTAATAAAAATTCATTACTCGGGCTATGGACCTCGAAATTCGATTCCGGGCATACACCCAGGTCCCATATTTTCCCGCGGACCCTTCGAAACCGTCAAAACATGAATCCGGGCCCGTTTTCCCAAAATGTTGACCAAAGTCAAACTTAGCCTTTTAAGAAAATCCTAAAGAGTCAAATGTGCATATTTCAATCCAAACTCTTCTAATCCCGAACTAACCATCCCTGCAGGTCGTAAATTAGTTAAAGTGAGCACGGAGAATTTTATTTGGGGGAACAGGGTTCTAAAAGAGCAAACGATCGGTCGGGTCGTTACATCCTCCACCTCTTAAACAAACGTTCGTCCTCGAACGGACATAGAAACGTACCTCAAGTGCTGAATAAATGAGGGTATCTGCTCCGCATGTCCTCCTCGGACTCCTAGGTCGCCTCCTCGACTGGTTGGCCCCTCCACTGGACCCGCACTGCAGAAATCCTCTTGGACCTCAACTGGCGATCCTGTCTATCAATGATGGCAACTGGCTCCTCCTCATAAACCAAACTCTCATCCAGCTGAATAGTACTGAAGTCTGACACATGGGATAGGTCGGGATGATACTTCCGAAGCATCGATACATGAAAAACCGGATGAACTCCTGATAAACTGGGGGATAAAGCAAGCTCATAGGCAACCTCCCCAACTCGTCTTAACACCTCGAAGGGGCCAATAAACCTTGGGCTCAACTTGCCTTCTTCCCGAACCTCATAATACCCTTCATTGGCGAGACTTTCAAGAGAACTTTCTCGCCAACCATGAATGATACATCACGCGCCTTCTGATCCGCATAACTCTTCTGTCTGGACTGAGTCGTGCGAAGCCTTTCCTGAATTAACTTCACCTTGTCCAAGGCATCCTGCACCAAATCTGTACCGTATAACTTAGCCTCACCCGGCTCAAACCACCCGATAGGAGAACGACACCGCCGACCGTACAAAGCCTCGAATGGGGCCATCTCAATGCTGGACTAGTAGCTGTTGTTGTACGCAAACTCCGCCAAGGGAAAGAACTAGTCCCACTGCCCACCAAAGTCAATCACATAGGCTCTAAGCATATCCTCCAAAATCTTAATCGACCGCTCGGACTGTCCGTCGGTCTGAGGATGGAATGCTGTGCTAAGCTCTACGCGGGTCCCCAACTCACTCTGAACGGCTCTCCAGAAATGGGAAGTGAACTGAGGGCCTCTGTCTGATATAATGGAAACAGGCACACCGTGCAGCCGGACTATCTCCTGAATATAAATTTGAGCATACCTTTCTGCTGTATAAGTAGTCGCCACTAGAATAAAGTGGGCCGACTTGGTCAACCTATCAATAATGACCCATCCTAAATCAAACTTCCGCAAAGTCCGTGGCAACCCAACTACGAAATCCATGGTAATGCGCTCCCACTTCCACTCTGGTATAGGCATCTACTGAAGTAGGCCACCTGGCCTCTGATGTTCATACTTGACCTGCTGGCAATTCAAATACCTAGACACATACTCCACTATGTCCTTCTTCATCCTCCGCCACCAATAATGCTGCCTCAAGTCACGATACATCTTCGTAGCTCCCGGGTGGATCGAATACCGCGAACTGTGTGCCTCCTCTAATCCTTTCCCTCGGGCCATCAACATTAGGAACACAGAGACGACCCTGGAGCCGCAAAACACCATCCTCGCCGATACAAACCTCCTTGGCACCTCCCTATAGCACCGTCTCTCTAAGAACCGCCAGGTATGGATCATCAAACTGTCGGGCCTTTATTTCCCCCAACAATGAAGACTGAGCAACCATACATGCAAGAACCCTGCTGGGCTCCGAAATGTCCAACCTCACTAGTCTGTTAGCCAAGGACTGAATGTCCCAAGCTAGTGGCCTCTCCTCTGCTGGAATGAATGCCAAGCTACCCATACTCTCTGCCTTCCTGCTTAAGGCATCCGCGACCACGTTCGCTTTGCCCGGATGATAAAGAATGGTGATGTCATAATCCTTCACTAACTCGAGCCACCTGCGCTGCCTCAAATTAAGATCCTTCTGCTTGAACAAATGCTGCAAGCTGTGATGATCAGTGTAAACCTCGCATGATGCCCCGTACAGGTAGTGCCTCTATATCTTAAGAGCATGAACAATCGCCGCCAACTCCAGATCGTGCACAGGATAATTTTTCTCATGAATCTTCAGCTGACGGGAGGCATATGCAATGAATCGTCCCTCCTGCATCAATACACAACCCAAGCCAATGCGCGAAGCGTCACAATATACTGTATACATCCCTGAACTGGAAGGCAACACAAGAACTGGTGCTGTAGTCAAGGCTGTCTTAAGCTTCTGGAAGCTCGCCTCGCAATCATCGGACCAATGGAAAGGAGCACCCTTCTGGGTCAATCTAGTCAGAGGTGATGCAATAGATGAAAAACCCTGCACGAACCGCCTGTAATAACCTGCAAACCCCAGGAAACTCCTGATCTCGGTCACCGAGGTAGGGCGTGCCCAACTCTGAACTGCCTCAATCTTCTTGGGATCCACCTTAATACCCTCTCCTGATACAATATGTCCCAAGAATGCCACTGACTCTAGCCAAAACTCACACTTGGAGAACTTAGCATATAGCTTCTGCTCTCACAAGGTCTGAAGCACTACTCTCAGATGCTGCTCGTGCTCCCCCAAGCTACGTGAGTATATAAAGATGTCATCAATGAAGACGATGACGAAGGAATCAATATAGGGCCTGAACACCCTGTTCATCAAGTCCATGAATGTCGCTGGTGCATTAGTCAAGACGAAGGACATCACCAGAAACTCATAATGGCCATATCTAGTCCGGAATGCAGTCTTCTGGACATCCGAGTCCCGAATCTTCAACTGATGGTAACCCGACCACAAGTCGATCTCAGAGAATACCCTGGCACCCTGCAACTGGTCGAACAGATCATCGATACGAGGAAACAGATACTTATTCTTGATGGTGACTTTGTTCAATTGGCGGTAATCAATGCACATCCGCACAGTCCCATCCTTCTTCTTCACAAATAACACTGGGGCACCCCAAGGTGATACACTGGGACTAATAAACCCCTTTGCTAACAACTCCTCAAGCTGTTCCTTCAACTCCTTTAACTCTTTAGGAGGCATACGGTACGGTGGTATGGATATAGGCTGAGTGCCTGGAGCCAAATCAATACAGAAATCGATATCACAATCCGGTGGCATGCTAGGAAGATCAGATGGAAACACATCGGCGAACTCTCAAACTATTGGAACTGAATCAATCGGCGGGGACTCTGCGGTGGTATCCCGAACATAAGCCAAGTACGCCAAACACCCTTTCTCGATCATTTGCCGAGCCTTCAGGAAAGAGATAACCAGGGTAGGTGTATCAACTGTGGATCCCTTCCACTCCAACCCTGGAAACCCTGGCATCGCTAAAGTAACAGTCTTGGCATGGAAATCTAGAACGGCGTGATATGGAGATAGCTAATCCATGCCCAGGATGATCTCAAAGTCGATCATGTCAAGCAACAGGAGATCTGCTCTAGTCTCAAAACCACAGAATATAACCACACAGGACTGGTAGATCCGGTCTACAACCACGGAATTGCCTACAGGAGTGGACACATGAACAGGAGTGCCCAAAGGTGCATGAGGAATAACCAGGAAACGAGCAAACAGAGATGATACATATGAATAGGTTGAACCTGGATTAAACAATACTGAAGCATCCCTACCACAGACGGAAATAATACCTGTGATGACGGCATCTGAGGCCAATGCATCTGGCCTGGCTGGAAGAGCATAAATCTGGCTGGAGCGCCGGCTGGCTGGCCTCTACCAAACTGAGCAGTAGCTGGCTGACCTCTCCCTGCCTGAACTCCACCTCTAGGACGGCCCCTACCAGCCTGCCCTCCACCTCTAGGTGGTGGGGCAGCTGGTGCTGAAATCGTAGGCTGCTGGCCCTGCTGTACTGCCTTGCCCCGAAGCCTGGGGCAGTATCTCCTCGTATGACCAAGGTCCCCGCACTCGAAACAACCCCGCGGTGCGGCGACCTGCTTCCCTGATGGCCTGTAGACCCACTGGAAGAAGCTTGAATAGCTGGTGGACGGTGTGAACTCTCCGGCATAGTACTGAAGTAAGAATCAGAAGAACCCTGAGGACCTGAATACCCACCGGAGGAACCCTGAATAGCTGTTGGGCGACAAGAACTCTCTGGCATGGCGCTGAAATAGGGGCGCACTAGAGCACCCCGAGCAGGTGGTGGTGCTGAATATGGGGTCCTGCTGGGCTGTCCTCCCCCAAACTGACCTCTTCCCCTAGCCGGGGCACCTCTGAACTCTCCGGAGAACCTAGCCCTCTTATCCTGCTGCATCTGCTCCCTACCCCTCAGGCAGTAACCCTCAATCCTCCGAGCAATCTCCACTACTAACTGGTAAGGAGTTCCCATCTCTACCTCTCGGGCCATGTTAGCCCTGATGCCAGAATGCAACCCTGCAACAAACCTCTGCACCCTCTCTGCGTCAGTTGGAAGTATCAACAATGCATGGCAGGATAGCTCAGGAAACCTCGCCTCATAGTCGGTCACGAACATCTGGCCCTGCTCTAGCTGCTCAAACTGATACCGCAGCTCTTCCCTCTCAGAGGGTGGAATATACCTGTCTAGAAACAACTGTGTGAACTCACTCTAAGTGATAGGAGGAGAACCTGTTGGCCTGCCCACAACATAAGACTGCCACCATCTGCGGGCCTTGCCCTCTAGCTGGAAAAGAGTTAATTCAACCCCATGCGACTCCAATATCCTCATGTTGTGTAGTCTGTCCCTGCACATGTCAATGAAGTCCTGAGCATCCTCATGGAACTCGCCCCCGAAGATAGGAGGGTGAAGTCTAGTCTATCTATCCAACAGCTTCTGCGGTTACCATCCGCAGCTGGTCTGGGCTCGGGTATCGCTACAGCAACTGGCTGAGCTCCATCTATGGGTAGAGCGCCCGGAGTCTGATACACTGCAGCTGCGTGCCTAGAAGCCTGAGCAGTAAGGGTCTGTGCTCCACCTCCTACCTGTGATGTAGCTGGATCTGCTGGAAATAGACCAGCCTGAGTCATAGTGTCCATGAACCGTAGCATAAGGCCCATGACCTCCTAGAAGCCCGGTGCTGTCATAAAATCCGCCGGGGTAGGCTCGGTTGCGGTCACCTCGCCCTGTTCCTCACTAATAGGATCTTCCGCAGGATCTGCTGGTGGTGCTACTGGGACAGCTCTGGGACGCCCTCGTCCCCTACCTCGAGCCGGTTCCCTCCCCCGGCCTCTACCTCGGCCTCTAGTAGCGGGGGGAGCAGCCCCTCCCGGGTCCGGAACATCAGCCGTGCGTGTCCTCACCATCTGTGAGAGAGTAAAGAAGGAAACTTAGTATACTGACCACTGCACGAGATGAAATGAATAAAGAGTAGTTTTTCTAAAACCCTATAGCCTCTCAAAGATAAATACAGACGTCTCTGTACCGATCCGTAAGACTCTATTAGGTTTGCCCATGACTTGTGAGACCTACGTGAACCTAGTGCTCTGATACCATGTTGTCACGACCTATTTTTGAGAATAGATCGTGATGGCGCCCGACACCATTATCGGGCAAGCCACGTGGAAGGTTAAATTTAGTTCCCGGTTTTATTTCTTTACCCAAAGTAAGTATAGGGATTCATAAAACTCATGTCAAATCAGAAATGGACAATAATAAGCCAAAACAGTTATACAACCCCAAAAATGATAGTCTACTAACGTGTGTGCCAAGACCTGGTGTCACAAGTAATGGGAAACTAGTAGAATGTACAAAATAATAAAACTATCCTACTGTCCGAGATAGAATAGACAGCAAAAGTAAAGAAAAGATTCCATCAAGCTGCTAAACGCCACAGGAAAGGAGCAGCTCATCGTGGAAGCCTCAAACTATGAATCAGGGGCGTGCACCAAACTGATAGCCAGATGTACCTGCCTCAGATCCTGTACAATTAAGTACAGAAGCGTAGTATGAGTACATAAACAATATGTACCCAGTAAGTATCCCATCTAATCTCGAAGAAGTAGAGATGAGAGGTCGACTTGACACTTACTAGGGTCAAATAATATAATAAGGTGTTCTGCTAGGCAAAATAGATACAATTAATCAACAGCACGCAGCAAGAGGTAATAAGTCATGTCCCTAACAATTTTGCAGTTAACCGTACACATTTCAAATATTTAGCAGAATAAGTCATGGATAAGATTTCACATATATATATATATGTCATGCGGCACATTATGCCGAGGTCGACGGCCCGATCCAACAGAAAAATAATTGTGCACTGCCAGAGGGTCGAATGGCGCAAGCCATAGATGCATCTATTTCTACCGAGGCGATCGGCCCGATCCACAAATATCAATTTATTTCGAGAAAACACATGAAATGCGCATTTATTTCCAAGATAATTCGTACAAGTGTCCAACAAGGGTATACATTCGCTTATTTCTTTTTCAAGTCTCTAGCATAATTTATGTCATCACATTAGCAAGAAAATATGGAGACAATTACAAATATAGCATGATACGGGCCCTAGACTACCCGGACAATTAACATAATAGTAGCTACGCACGGACTCTCGTCACCTATTGCGTATGTAGCCCCCGCATTTAATAGCAAATTACTCAATTATTATACCTATGGGGACAATTCCCTCTTACAAGGTTAGAAAGGAGACTCACCTCGCTCCAAGTGCTCTTCCAATACCAAGAACGAGCCCAAACCCTCAATTCGCAGCCGAACGATCCCAAACTAGTTAAATGAGGTAGGAACTAATCAATATATGCTCACAAAATCAAATTCTAACTATTTAAGCAATTTTCCAACCATTGACACAAGTTTCTAAAATTCCGACCTCGGGCCCACGTGCCCGGATTCCGAAATTTTTCGAAGGAAGTTGTTCTCTATAACCTAAGGATCATTAATATATAATTTCTAGTTCATTTCATAACAATTTTCGCGGTAAAATCTAAGTTTTATTAAAACCCTAGGTCTAGCTCTAACCCCATAATTTTACCTTAAATCCTAGTGTTTAATCTACCTAAACACAAGTGTTAAACTAAAAATGGGTGGGATAAGCTTACCTCAAGATGCCAAGTAGAAACCCTCTCTCAAAAGCTCCCAAAATCACCCAATGGAGTAGTGAAATATGGCAAAAATGGACTTAGAGCCCGTAATAAATGAACTCACTGCCTCAGCGATTTCCGCATCTGCGGTCAGGGGACCGCATCTCCGATCCCGCATCTGCAAAAAATAGACCGCATCTGCGAAACGGGCTACAAGGGCTGGGACCGCTTCTGCGGTCCTGAGGCCGCTTCTACGGAACCGCTTTTGTGGTTCGAGAGCCGCTTCTGCGATTTGGCCTGGCCTTCCCTGGGGCCACATCTGCGATAGATGGACCGCATCTGCGGTCTCACACCTGCGGTCCACCAACCACAGGTGCGGTTATGACAGAAGCAGCAGCTTCAGCACTTCTCAAAAATTTCAACTTCACTCGAGCCTCGTCCGATTGATGCTCAGGGCTCCCGGGCCCCGCCCGAACATACCAACAAGTCTGAAATTACGAGACGGACCTACTCGAACCTTCGGAACGCCCGAAACAATGCTAAATCTAAGAATCACCTCCTAAAACCAAATGAATCAAACTTATGAACTTCAAGTTCTTAATTTTCCTCCAACGAGTCAAAATGCCCTAAAACTACTCGGATTGACGCCAAATTTTGCGGGTAGGTCTTAAATGATATTTCGGACTTGTACCGGGCTTCAGAACCAACATACGAGCCCGATACCCATGAAATCATTCGTTAGTTAGTTTCTTTAAATCCTTAGTATTTCAGATTAACAATTTCCAATAAAAATTCATTACTTGGGTTAGGGACCTCGGAATTCAATTCTGGGCATACGCCCAGGTCCTATATTTTCCCGCAGACCCTCCAGAACCGTCAAAATACGAATCCGGGCCCGTTTGCCCAAAATGATGACCAAAGTCAAACTTAGCCTTTTAAGAAAATCCTAAAGAGTCAAATGTGCATATTTCAATCCAAACTCTTCTAAATCCCGAACCAACCATCCCCGCAGGTCGTTAATTAGTTAAAGCGAGCATGGAGAGTTTTATTTGAAGGAACAGGGTTCTAAAAGAGCAAACGACCGGTCGAGTCATTGCACAAATGCTCAAAATGACCGATCGGATCGTTACATTTAGTAAGCAGAATGCAATTGTAAATGTTTACCAGTTACCATAATATATGTTTTCCACAATTATGAGATAGAATACACTATTTGTCTCTTGTAAAAATATGGTGGCTTTAAAGAGTGTAAAGAATGTGGAGGATTGAAGTTAAAGAATATATAGGGTGTTGACATCCAATTTTGTCCCTCCTTTCTTCCAAACTATTTTCTTAAGCTTCTAATATTACTAATAATATAAAAATAGGCATCTTATTATTTTCAACACGAATTGACTTATTTGTTACTATTATTAAAACTATTACTACCATAGCTATTATCGTTATTATTATCGTTGTTATTATTATTTTAATATCATTATTATCGTCTTTCGTGTAAGATATATCACTTTCCTCTGTTTAATCAAAAGTGGTATTTCTAACGTCACTCTATAAATATTATAGTAGTTTAAAATTAATTAGTATAATATACAATAGTTCATTATTATTTTACTTATTCAAATATTTTCAGTAATTTAATTAATAATAGGATATTACTATATAGTATTTTATGATATAGCTAACACAGTGTATTTAGAGATGTAGAAAGCCTAAGAAAATTAATTGGAAGGAGGGAATAGGCCATAAATTTCAGCCATAAAATAATTAGCCTTATTTAGTCCCCAAAATCAGCCTAGTATCAAGCCTAAGCCAATAGCCCAATATTTTCGGCCTAATTTCAGCCCTAAAAACCCAATTATCAGCAGCCCAAACCCATAGAATCCTCTAGACCCTTAATCCTCACCCTTTGATCTTGATCCAATGGCCTCATTTGATTCACACATTACAATGAACCTAAACCCTTTCACCAGCTGTTTCCCAACGTTCTTCTTCCTCTTTTTACCAAAAGCCAAAATCTTCCATAACCGAACCTAGCAAATGCTTCACCATTTTTGGCTTAAAATTTCTGCTCCATGCTGCCATCTCTGCCATGGCTTCCAACGCTCAAATTTGAACGGCCAATTTGATTCAAAATTCATGTTTTTTTGGTTCAAATCCCGCCCAAAATCAACCCTAATTTTTGCCTATAAATAATGGCATTGTGGAAACAATGGGGAGAGGTTCAGTCGCTGCCTTCACCATTCAAAACCAAGCTCGGAGCGGCCTCCCCTTTTCTCCTAAGCTCACTGATTTTTCGAAAAAATAAAAGAATAAAACTGTAGTTTGCTCTTCCTTTCTTCTCTGCTTTTTGTTGGTTTCCAATCTTGAAGCAATTTATTTTATACCGGGGTTTGATTCCGTCCGAGGTAGCGAGTTGGAGGTCAGAGTTCGATAGAGGATCAAAGACCCCAACCCAGTTCGCTGCCCGCAAAAAGGTCAGTAACTCTTTTATCTCTTAGGTCCTAGTTTTATTTCCCGCAGATTCGAAACAAGTGCTTTGTTTTATCGTAAAAAAATATGATTTGCAGTTTATCCTTTCGTCTAGAAATCATGACTTAAAGTCTGTTTGTGTGTGCAAATCGTGAGAAATCATAGATTTTGACTATGTGTTTATCAAGCAGAAAAATAGGATATTGTTGGCTAAGTGCTTATGCTAATATGCTTTCTGTCAAATTGCTACTTTAACTGTTGCTCTATACCTTTGCTTTAAACACCACTAGCTTTAATTTGCTTAAAATTTGTTTCTTCATTCGACATTTATTAAGTCAAGACTTTTCCTCACTGTATGATCTAACAACTATGCTCTAAATACCCTTTTCATGAGAAAAATATGTGTTTTAAGTTTACTGTCTAGTTTATGAAAGGCGTAGTGTTAGAATATTAGATAGCCACTTTTTTACCTTTAATGACCAATTTGAATAGCTTCTTAATGGAATATTGTATGAAGTTTCTATTAAATTGTTGTGCGAGCATGCCCATATGTGTCTATATTCTTTTGCGAGCATGCCCATGTGTGTCTATATAGATAGTGTTAACTTATATGTTAAACCGGTAAATTTTAAGCTTGGTTAAACATAAGGAACATTATGGTGAAGATGTTTTCTTTTACAATCAGATTGCTAAATTTTAAAACTATGTCCATTTTGCTAAGCATGAATCTTTAGATTATAAGTGAGTTAATAACTGAATTAAGTTGAAAATTTGATGCCTAATGACCATCTTCACAAGGTTAAGTTTGAGTGTGATTTCATATTTTCTTTGAAAGTACACTGTCTTAGTTATAGCTTTCTTTTCTATCCATATTGTAGAAGAAGTTAGTTAAGTAGCCATGCTCTTACTCAAAATATCCCTTTAGACCATTAGGATTTTTTTTCCACATCCAAACTGTTAGTAATAGCATAATGAGCATCTGATTGTTACAGTTATTCAGTTAATTTCATGTCGACAAGGTCGACAACAAACAACGATTTCTTAACCTTTACAAGATAGACTGAAATAAATCATCTACTAATCTTTCTTGCATGCATTCCAATGAGCTTAGTTTCTCTCTTATTTTTAAATATCTATGCCAATATCTGTGAGAAAAGATGCTGTTATTTGTGGAGTTCAAATGTCAGCAAAGAATTTTGATGCAAAGATGTGGCACATATCTTGCATTTTTAGTATTTGAAAGTGAACATTGGATATAAAATAGTACCTACTATTGCAAGGTACTCATTGGTATGGGAATGTAATTCACTACCTCAAGTCTCTTTCTTCATATGTAGTTATTATGTTTGTTTAGATACTTGGGTTGAGAAGTGAGTTAGTTAAGCATGTGTATTTGAAATACGAGCATCTCACATCTCGGGTGTTCTTTCTTTTTCTTTCTGTGAATAGAAGATTCATATAATGTTGTAGATATCTTATATTGTCAAGAATCAAATAATTTCTCTAATTCTTTATCTCTCTTTTTCTTTGCATGAACACTTGGAGCAAAATCGGAGTCTCATAGAGACTCACTCAACACTACCCGAGCATGGAGTCATCACATCCCATACCATCCTCTTTAGAATGCACCCTATAGCAAGAAAACAAGCGAAACGCTTGGGGTCGCCTATGGCGGCTTTCGTCTTTAGCATTTATTTTGTTTGAATCTTTTAGACTAACTACTGATTTCTGTGATTTGATTTGGAATTCTGTTAATACATGTTTAGGCAACAATTTTGTTTAGCCACTTGGGGAATCCATTTAGTTATCAGTAAAACACTTATTTATTAGAATAACTTTTAAAATCAACAACGATACTTTGGGATAGTTGTCAGTTGAGTCTTTATTTTACTCAAAATTTGAGTCAGGTACATCTTTGGATAGATGAGCCTACCTTTTTTAGATTGAGTCAAAAAAAAAATTTCAAATCGGTTGTCTCTTCTACTCAAGAAAAGATATTGTTATATTAAGCCTTCGATAGATTTGATATGGATTATTGGACTGAACTATGCGCTAAGTAAGAAACTGCTTTTTTCTCAGAGATAAAATAATGCATCTCAAACATTTTTTACTCCATTATAATAACGACTTTAGCCCACTTTCTGACGTTAAAATCGATTTTGCTAATTAATACCTTCAAGTTCAAATATGAAGTTTGGCTTCTTTTAAATTATTCAAGTTGTTTGGAACTTTTTAGTCATTGTTATCACCACTTTGCCTTAACAATTTTTATAAAATAACTAACCTAAGTTTGGCCGGTTAACCATATTTAATGGGTCATATAGAGTGCTTAATACCTTCTCTATAAGATTAATTAGAATCCTTACCCGTAGTCTTAAAGGTTAAGTAGACCATAGAACGGAGTTAACTTTAAGAATTATTTAGCTTGGTGTCCTAATTTACCATTAAAATAATTAGGTGTCACGACCCGGATTTCCCACCATCAGAGTCGTGATGGCGCCTACTCGTGGTAGCTAGGCAAGCCAACTTATTTACCTTTCCATCACTAGCATTATCTTTAACAGTTTATAACATCAATATAGAACATAAAGTCTAATAAGAACACTAGCGGAAGTCTATCTTAAATTGATGAATTTAAAACGCGGAATAGTCAAAAACAACCTCTACCCAAGATTTGGTGTCACATTACTCACGAACCACTAAGAATAAACTAAATACAAAGGTCTGAAAGAATTATAACAGCTGTCTGCCTCGAAAACAATGAGGCAACAGTCAAAAGGAAAACATAAAGAAGAGACGCCGGGCCTGCGGACGCCTGCAAGGCTACCTCAGTCTCGTGAATAGGAAAGTTTGCTCCCGAACTACTGCTGCTGCTGCTCCTCAAAACCTGGACCTGTGCAAAAATGCACAGAAGTGTAGCATCAGCACAACCGACCCCATGTGCTGGTAAGTGTCTAGCCTAACCCCAGCGAAGTAGTGACGAGGCTAGACCGGACACCACATAAACCTGTGCAGTCATAAATATACAGCGAAAATCGAATACAAGGCAATTAACAACATGGGAGGGGAAATATGCTAAGGGGAGATACAATATTAACAACAATCCAGAGCAATAACTAAAGCAACTTGGGTTCACAGTGAACAAGGAGTCAATACTCAAATGTAAACACATAGCCTCAATAATTGTTGCGGCGTGCAACCCGCTCCATAATTACCATTGTTGCGGCGTGCAACCCGCTCCACAATATCATTGTTGCGGCGTGCAACCCGACCCATCTCACTTATCATATATCATTGTTGCGGCGCGCAACCCGATCCTCAATATCATTTAACAGTCTGACTTCCCAAACAACAGTCACAATTAAGGGGCATAAAATAAGCAAATATTTGACAACCATCCCGGCAAGGGAAAGAATCCAACAAGTTCAACCAAACATCCCGACAAGGGAATAATCAACAACGCTTTCTCTTTCTTACTTTCCTTATCTT